>NW_005842076.1:1741895-1750113 GCF_000455745.1 Alligator sinensis
TGCTGACTGGGTACCCAACAGATTCTGCATACAGGAAATTAACCAGGTGTCTACTGGGTAATTTGTGAACAAGGAAAAATTTCAAGAGAATTATGATATAATTTGCACTGAAGATGTTTTTGAAACCAGGTCTGACATCTGTTGAACTGTGGGGAAGTTGGGTCAGGATCCAAACACCCTAATTCAGTCTAGGTCAGGAACCGATCTATATGGGGACATTGAAAGAAATGAAACACAAAAGAGAAGAAATTAATTTCCAAGAAAGAGGGTACAAGAAAAATTATTTTACAGACTTTTCATAGGGTGCTGCTGCAGAGTGGCAGTACACTCATTTCAGAAGGTGTTTACTTCTTTACCAGCAAAAAAGGAAAATGGGCAAAAACAGATTTGGAAAATACAGGACCAATATTCATATTTGTCATTACAATATTCTTTCTGTGCCGTGTTATCCTTTGTCCTAATTAGCCTGTGTTTGGGGAATGAAACCAGCAAGGACTGATCAGAATTGGGTTTAGCCATGTCAAGGAAGACCAGGCTGCTTTTTCCCATTGTGAAATAGGGATCTGGGAAAGGGAAGAAAATTTAGCTTTGCCTCACAGTATGCAGCAACAATTATAGATGAGTGGGTAAAGAGAAGGGGATTGCAGCTTCCACCTCAAACAGGAATAAAGTAGCTTAATCCCATGCCCCAGGCCCCCACCCCATGCCCAGAGTAAAAAATGGAAAAGAGGTGAGGGATTTTTGGTTTTCTGAGCTAGAATCTACAAACTATTCCTTAAGCTGGGCAGAGCCTACTGGTAGAGTCCAGATCTATGCTGCATAATTCTCCTGGCATATCTATGATGGTTAGAGGTTTGAGGAGGTGTGATCTTTGGCATAAACATGCTGGTAGAAAGTACAAAGGTATCTAGTTATTGTAGAATACTGTAGTTACTGAAAATCTGTACATTTACTGGAATGGCTTGTTTTGCTCCTGAGGGTGGTCTAACTATACTACGTCGGGCTTGCTGGTGTCTACAGAAGAAATAATTGCCAGTATAACATATTCCTAATCTGGTAAATCACTCTTAGTGTTGATGTGACCTTAGTGTAGTCTTTAGGGGGTTGTTAGGTCTGATTCAGCACTTCCTTAAACTGATTAAACATTGGTGCAACTCCTATTCATCATGGTGTAAATAAACTTAGAATCAGCTCCTTCATCTTCATCCTCTTAACAGGCAAACCTTCAAAATTTCCTTTACACCAAACTTTGAATTGCTGTATTACATGAATGTTATTGTGCCAAAGAAAGGCAAGGTGTTGTCCCTGCAATTAATTAGCTGGTTAATTAGACCTCTTTCCATTTGCTCAGCAACCTGCATTCACATGTATGTACAGACCATTACAAAAATACACTAATAACCTTTGTCGTCTGTGCAGAATTGCCAGGAGAGTAACACCAGTGTAAAGTTTATTATTGTTCTGGAAATTGGAAATCTATTAAATATGTAAAATGCATCTTTCCCTTAAGAAGTGTAAATTCAATAAAAATGTGAATTCTGCCATGTGGAGTGATGGATTTGGAGCATGTAAGACGGATGAATGCATCATGCAGAGCTGTTAATATCTCTGCCAGTTCTATGGCTTACCATAACCATGTGAAACTGCCTTTGTTTGCTTTCCTAACTACCATCTCTTAAAAGATTCTCTCAGAACATAGGATGCTTCTGTGGTGCAATAATTGTTTCAACAGCTTGGACTGATTTTTTTATGAGAAAAAGAGGACTCAATTCTACAAACCACTGCTATTGAGCACAATACTTACAGCAATGAGAGTACTGATGATAGTATACAGTGCTGTCTGAAAACATATATTTATATTTCACAGTAGAATTTGATCTTAATTAATAATGTGGCCTTTTTCTTAATGGATTTTTGAGGTTGAATATTTTAAAGCACAATTATTTAAACAGGCCACATTCTCTAATGCACATATGAAAACTATCTAACTTCTGGCAAGGTATAACAATTCTTTCATAGTCTTTACACTTTATTGTCTAAACATAGAAACATAAACATTCAGGGTTTGTGTTATGAAAGTTCACCGCACCCAGTCTACGATCATACGGCTTGTACAGACATTCACTGGTGCAGGGAGCTTCGTGGAGAAGCTGATATAAGTAACTTGGGGTGGGGGAGGGGCAGGCAGGAGCTGTTGGGGAAGCAGGCTGGTAGGTCCAGGGATCAATCAGGTCAGTGGGGTAGGAAGGGTGCAGTCCCAAAACTGGGGCAAATGGCTGGACTTTCCCAGCCCCAGAGCTGCCCTCTGAATGTGTGCAGACATTCACTGGATTAGGTTAATCTGTTTCTGATCAGGTTAATCTACTTAGGTGAACTAATTTAGATCAGGCTGGCTATTTTTGGCCGAATTCAAAACCACCTTGAATGTCTGCACAGGTGGACATGTAGATTTACTTAAACCTAGTTATATTAATCCAAATGTAATGTCTGCATCTACCCTCAGGCTTGTTTTAGAAAGTTCTACAGTGCATTTTTGAAACTACCCCCATGTTATATAAGAGTATCACCCAAACTGTTGCTTTTTGTTCAAATGTGTTTTATGCTGCACCAGATTATTCACCACTGTGAAAAATTAATCTTTTAAGTGGATACTTGAGATACTAATAGATTAATACACACAATTTGAAGCAAACATTTTTACTGCAGAAATCAGAATTCTCTTCCAGCAAAATTGCCACCTAAATAAATAACATATGCCAGTGTTATTAAATAATTTAGTATAAGGACACTTAATTAAATGCAGGGAGTGAAAGCAAGTGACTTTGTGATGTAACTTATTATGAGTTAGAATGATTTTTTTTATATGATTGATATATTAATAAGATATACAGATCAAAAACTCTAAAGATTTTCTAGAAAATGTGGGTGACATTTTTATAATAAAACTGATACAAAGTGGTGAACTATCAAAAAAGCAAACACATTTTATTAATAACACATTGATTTAAAAATCTATGCATAAGAAACAGGAAAATTTAACACTCATTTCAAATATCACACAGCCATGTGCTAAAAATATATATTATTAAAGTCCCTGGCTCAATAGCTTGATGTACCAATATGTGGATAGGGGTATATAAAGGCATTAGAATAAAACAGAGACAGAAAAGTTTCAGATTGAGAATGTAAAAAAATTAAAGAAAACCAGTATAAAAATATGATTTTTACAGTTAATGATTTAGAAACCCAGCTCAAGCTGTTTTCCAGGAGCTGCATCTTATTGGGTAGTCTATAGAAACTCACACCCTTCTAAAGAAAATAGCAGATGGTGGCAAAAACATTGCAAGATATTTTTGTTTCATGTGCTTTACAAAAGTGCCAGGTCTTTTGTGGTTTTATTGGCGCTATTTGCTAAATAACGGATGAACAAATGCCAACTCTGGTAACATCATTGGGCACCAACTGAATACCAAAAATGGTGCATATTTCTTTCCTGCTTTTAGCTGCTATATTACTTGCCTCGGGAGGAATGGCAGGGATTGCCTCTCAGCAAACTGTGTAATTGCTTATTTTTACTAACCAGTTGAAGAAAGTGGTCAGTGTCAGAAGAGAGAGAGTTCAGAAATGTACAGAGTTTGGAGATCTTATTTTACACAAATCCAACAACTATCATCATTATTCATGTAAGTATATAGTGTGGTGGTGTGCTCTGGGTGTTGGAACAGAAACAATTTATGTGAAATACATATACATACTAGATACAAGGTATTTTCCTAAATGCTTAGTTCAGCACTCTGCCTCAGCAGAGGCCCCCAGGCAACACAGGACAGTGCAGGGGCAGGAGGGCTCAGGCTGGGGCCGTCAGCCTGCTCTGCACCCCTGCTTCTAAGGTAAACAGAGGCTTTTTTTCCATTTTTTTCTGTTCTTTTCTGTTCTTTTTCTGTTTTTTTTTTTTAAGTGATGGTGCCTGGGGTTGTGGGGGTAGCCTTGGGGGCCTTGCAGGGGGGGATGTTAGCCCTTGCAGGGGCCATTTGGCCCCTGTTGGGGGGCTGTACACCGTGTGAGAGTGCTGAACCCCCTGTTGGGAGTCTGAACCTCTTTTGGGGGGCTGAACCCCTTTTCAGGGAGCTGAACCCTTTGTGTGGAGGATGAACCCCCTTTTGGGGGTCTGAACCCCTTGTGTAGGGGCTGAACCCCGTGTTGGGGGGCCGTAGCCCTTGTGTGGGGAACCAACCCCTTGTGTGGGGGCCATCGCCCTGTGGCAGGGCAGCAAAATATGTATTCATGAATTCATGAAACCTGTATTTAGAGTTCACTTTATTATTATGATAAGAGACTTGCTTTAACACTGTAGATATATCAATAAAACATTGTCCAACTGATCGCTGTCTCTGTCTCACTCTCTTTCTGTCTTTAAAGTGGTCTTTTGTTTTACTTGTGGAGGAACATGGATTTGGGGGTATATTACAGAGTGATTTTGGGATTTTTTTTTATCAGGGATTTTTCAGTTTTCCAATAGGGAACACCAGAATTCCTGCTAGGGAGGCCAGGGGCAGGACCCTGCCTGCTCAGAGCTGGCACCTTGTACCCATCTGGCTGTGGCTGACCTCCTGGCCAAGTGGGGCCAGAAGGACATGTTTTAACAGTTCAAAGCAGGCCACCACACCCGGAACATCTTCTGGGTGATAGCTGCCCAGATTGCCAGGCAGGGGGCACAAATGGCAGTAGTGCCACACAAAGGCCAACCCTGCAACCATAGTCCACTGGCAGCTGGCCCAGAGGGGTAGATGCCTCTACTGGCTCTTCAGTCCCCATCTAAGTCTGGCAGGTGTGCAGCAGGTCACAGCCAGGCATCTGCCCCCACTGCCAGACTGCTGCAGTGGGTAGAGGGTCCAGGGAACTCTCAGGGCTGCTTCAGCAGTCCAGCTGGCACAAGGGGTTGTGTCCACAGGTACCAATTGGCTGGGCCTCAGAAGCTCCTGAGAGCTAGTAGCTCTGAGCTACTTGCCAGGGTGGCTTTTTATACTGCTGAGGACAGCACAGGTGCTGGCCCCGGATTCTAGTTCCCCCTGGCTGAAGATCTGGGAGGAGCCAGGCAGGGTTATTTTGCCCCTAGTGGCACAATTGCCTCACAACAAAGTGCATGTCCAAGCATGTGTGCTGATGCAAAAAGCCAGGGCTACAATTTGCACCGCTTCTATTTGAGCTGCTGCAAGCGCACATGCTTGCATGTGTGGACACGCCCTTTGAGGCTAACTAAACATCCCTTGACTTTAATGGCACGTACACCGTCTTTGGAATTATGTATGCATTAAAATTGCATAAAGATTTGTATCTATAAAACAAGTTAAGCATAGAAATATTCCAGTTTGCTTTGACCTACCCAACATAAGTATCAATAATTGTCTAATCATGGTAGCATGGAACTCAGAACAGACTAATTTATCTATTCGAGAATATGGACTATTACCAATACCCAGAGTAAGCCAGACTCAGAAATATGTTCATATTCTACATCTACAGGAAATGTATTAATGCATATTAGCCTAATTTAATGCATATAAAAATGGTGAAATCAGGCTAATTGCACCTAAATTTGATACCTGCAAATACAGGTATCAAATTTAGGCACAATTAGTTAAAGTGCATTAACATTTGTGTAGATACGACCTGACACTAACTTTAGTGCCAGGTCTGCCTAGCCACTAGGGGCACATGGCAGGGCTACAGAGATACAAACTTCAGTGCTAAATCCCTGCACATGTAGAAACCTACCAAAAATGACTTAATGAGCATTAGTTTAATGCACATTAAATTTAGTCACACTTAAATGCATGTGTAGACATGCCCATTTTGTACTAACCTGCAGACTAAATCAATGAATTATGTTACAGCACATATTCAACAGCCTATGATAAGCTGTAGCAGTGAATGGATAACTAATGTTCAAACCTTCTTTCCATTGCTTTCCCATCACTATTTCCCATTACCAGTGGCTGGATACTTCCTAATTGATGCTTTTAATTCATGGTAATTAATTGTAGCTAGACTTCTTTTCATCTCTGGAAATACACAATGGGCTCAAACAGAACACTGTAAAAGCAATCTATATTACTGCTAAATAATCATATTCAGTGGTTTTTATCTTGGCTTTACATGCCTTTCATCTGCTTTACAAACATTAAAACTCATTTAATTTGTTTTTAAAAAATGAATAAGGCAATATAAAAGAAGCATATTAATGGCTGTTCACATAACTTTTTATAATTTCAGTCAGGTTTATTATTTGGTGTACTATAAATCAAATTAAGTACAAATATTAGTACTGACAATGTGTGTATAATTAGTTTTTAATCTTTACTGCCTGAACATGTGTTCATTGTAAAGAAGCAGGAATAGACTTCTAAGCCATATCTGGGCATATAAATAACATGCTTAGAGGTAGACTATTGTAATTTATACATATATTGTTCAGGAATAACCCTGTGATGACTTAGTTGAGATATTTAATAATGCAGTATTAAAAGTCTGAGAATCATTTTAGAATCATTTTAAAGAAAATTAGGAGCTGTTTTCATGTTAGGAATGCAGAACTAGGTTTTCTTGTTTGTTGTGATTTACTGAACTGAGAAAAGAATAACCTCTTTGAATACAAATACAATTTTCTTTGCTTTCTTGAACTCTTAGAGGAGTTCTGCAAAGCCAGAAATCTAACTAAAGATCATGCTTTAATAACATATCCTGACCAGATTCCTCAGTAAATGATTAAAGGGCACTATGTCACATGAGCTGCGAACAAAGACTTGATTTGCAGAATAAAGCCATCTGAATGCATGTCTGTAGCCATCTCTTGAGATTCAAACCAATGAAAACCATTAGATGTTGCTAAGCCATTAGAATGTTATTACTGTAGTCACACTCACAGCAATATTTTTAGTTTTAATTTTTTTTTATTGATTTGTGAGAAATTCTAAGTGTATACTGATGGAAAATACCACCTAAAGCAACTACATTGTTGTCAATTTTTCATATTTCCTTTAAACATTTTGAAATTTTAAACAACATGTGTCTGTCTTTCATTCAGGTTCATGTCCTGCTCAAATACATGCGGCAGTACACTGACTTGAGAAGTATGTCTGCTAGTTTAGCAGACTGAAAATACAATTTCTAAGGTAAGCGGAGGAGGGTAAGGTACAGCCAGGGAAAACACTTTCAAAGTAGATTGCAATTTACAACAAACATGTGATAATTGGAGGAGAAAGAATACATTATGCAAGTAGGAAATAACCAAACAAACTGGGGGCTTACATGATCTTATTAGTGTGTAGCTGGGAGGTATTTCCCAATTTACCATTTTTCCTGTTTAACTACAAGAACCCAGAGTGATAGTAATGGAGAAGAAAGCTTGGGTGTGTTTCCTAGAATCAAAATCTTTTTATCTGAAAAATCATTATCACCCTACCACAATTATGGCTCCCAAGATACAGCACACTAAATTCGGAGTAAAGGAGCTGTGAATACACTAGGTATAACAACTGTCACAACCCAAAGTTGTGGGTTTTTTTGTGTTTGAGTGTGCTTCAGCATCGCTAAATCATGTTCCCGCCAAATTGCAGCTCTTTTGCATGGTGGAGTGTTCTGCTGCAACAGAGAACCCGCGTGCAGGAGCTTTTCCCGCCAGTTCTGTAGCTTTCTTTGCATAGTGCATTTCTTTTGCATTATAGTAATGTGCAATGCAAGGAGTCCCTGCCATTTGTATTAGGATTCATGCCACATTATTGGCCAGTCTTAATGTAGGCACACGTGGTGGCTAGCGATTGGCTTGCTAGCCGTACAAAAGGCTTGGGTAGTTTCTGCCCAAGTCGGAGAGAGAGAAAGCATGTGGAGTTCGGGAAAGGAGTGTGAGGATCTCTAAGTGCTGCTGATCCATACGAACCCAGCTTTTTCCTTAAGAGGGCAACAGAGGTTTAATTTGTCGAACCCACGGAGCTTCAACAACTCTGCGGGACTTATTTACCGTCCCCTCGGAGCCTTAACAACTCCGAGGCAACTAACCTCTAGCCTCTTCCCGTCGACGATTGCAGCCCAGACGTATCCCTATCCTAAGGACCCATTTGTCGAGCCCACGGAGTTTAACAGCTCCGGGGGACCTGGGAACTGAGTAACACTCACGGAGATACAGCTGCTCCGTGGGAACGAATTCTTGAACCCCGCGGAG
>NW_005842076.1:1750247-1751979 GCF_000455745.1 Alligator sinensis
AAATGGGATCGGGAGAGAGCTCGCACATGGCGACCCAGGCGAGATCGGAAGTCGGCCCGCACAACATTAGGCTATGGCAACATAGTGTCACATATAGATATGCCCACTAGGTATAACATCCACTGCACATGATTCCCCCAAGTTTCCTGTTTGCAAATGTGCTGTCAAAGTTCCCCAAGATAATCACAAAGAGCTTTTTTGTGTATTTGCTTGTTCATTTTCTTAATAGAAAAAGAAAGAAATGTATTTTTCCAAATGTACTTCCAAAAGGGAGCACACATCTTTCAAATGTACTTCCAAAAGGGAGTGCTAAATGACGGCTCAGTAACAAAGGCATCGTAGTGTAGGGACACGCTGGCACAACTGTTGAGCACTCATGACACTCAGGACAGGTCCCGGAGGATTGGAAAAGGGCCAATGGGGTCCCTATTTTCAAGAAGGGGAAGGAGGAACCAGGCAACTATAGGCCAGTTAGTCTCACCTCTATCCTTGGCAAGACCTTTGAGAAAATTGTTAACGATCACATTTGTGGGGGACCAGCAGGTAATGCTAAGGGTTAATCAACACGGGTTCATAGCAAGCAGATCCTGCCTGACTAACCTGGTTTCATTTTACGACCGGATCACAAAATGCTTGGATGAAGGAATAGAGGTAGATGTTATTTACTTAGATTTTAAAAAAGCCTTTGACACAGTGTCACATCCAATTCTTATACATAAACTAAACAGTTACAATGTATATTATTACACAGTCCAGTGGGTAGAAAATTGGCTTATGGGATGCACCCAGAGAGTGGTGGTGGACGGGTCAGTTTCTACCTGGAGAAATGTAGGCAGCAGAGTCCCCCAAATCTCTGTCCTGGGACTGGTACTATTCAATATCTTCATTAGTGACTTGGACGAGGGAGTAGAAAGCACCCTGTCCAAGTTTGGTGACAACACCAAACTATGGGGGGAGGTACACAAACTAGATGGCAGGGAGCAAATCCAGGCTGATTTGGACAGGCTGGGTAAATGGGCCGAACAGAATAGGGTGCAGTTTAACAAGGATAAGTGTCATGTGTTGCACCTGAGAAGGAAGAAACATCAACACTGGGAGGTACCACTCTAAGTAGCACAACTGCGGAAAGGGATCTTGGAGTAGTAGTCAACACCAAAATGAACACGAGTCACCAATGTGATGAGGTAATAAGAAAAAGCTAACCACACCCTTTCTTGCATAAGTAGGTGCATCACAAACAGGTCTAGGGAGGTGATACTTTCCCTCTATGCAGCATTGGTGAGGCTGCAGCTGGAGTACTGCGTCCAGTTTTGGACACCGCGCTTCAGGAGGGATGTGGATGGCCTGGAGATAGTTCAGAGTAGGGCCACTCGTCTGGTTAAAGGCCTACAGAAAAAATCCTATGTGGACCAATTGGGAGACCTGAACCTCTTCAGCCTCCACAAGAGGAGCCTGAGAGGTGAGCTCTTGGCCACCTACAAACTCATTGGGGGACCAGCGAGAAATAGGGGTTACAGTGTTTACCAGGGTGTCCATCACGGTAATTAAAAATAATGGCCACAAACTGGAAGAGAGCAAATTCAGATTGGACATCGGGAAAAAATTCTTTACAGTGAGGGTTGCCAAACTATGGAATATGATTCTCAGGGAGGTGGTGCTGTCCCCTTCCTTGGAAGTATTTAAAAGGAGATTGGACAGACCTGGCTGAGGTCATCTGACCCCAGCACTCTTT
>NW_005842076.1:1752010-1764723 GCF_000455745.1 Alligator sinensis
GCCCAGGGCAGGGGGTTGGACTCGATGATCTAATAGGTCCCTTCTGACCCTAACAACAACTATATTCCTGTTTGGAAGATGGGGCAACTTGGAACAGGCAGAAAACTGGCACTTAGAGATGCAGGACTGGTAAAGGAATTGAAATGAAAATTAATTTTAACTGGTAAAGGAATTAAAATTAATAGTAGGAAAGTACTAGGATGTTTCATTGGTGGAATTTAACATTGCTTTGACTATAAGGATATAAAGGCTTAAGACTAGATCACTGACTTGGATCTGGAAGTTAAGACAACACCAGTGGAATGTCTCAAATATAACTGCCATGTTCTTGCAGACAAAGACTTTCAAAGGACTCTGTGCAAGTTAGGTTTCTGATAACATTAGTAACTCAATAGGCCTTGGTGCCTTATTTCAATGGAGCTGGATGCCACTCTCTTGGACTCCTGAAAATCCCAGCCAAAATTATTTCAATGTATAACATGGAAAATATTATTAACAGAGAAAGGGTTAAATGAAAATGCGTTCTTCCCAATAAACTAAAGCAATTCAATTCAGATTTTTTTTTACCTTCAGTTGGAAATCAGATTTGAATGCTCTGGTTCCTCATTCATCTTTGAGATTTATTCATGAGTCACAGCTGAATGCACTACATGTTGTATTTATATGAACAAACACATATAAGAAACAATCAGTTCCATTATCTAGATAGATGTATGTTTGTCAGCATCTGAAAGAATATCAGTCCTGCAAGTTATAAGCATTCAGTTATTCTTTTTAAAAATATCATTCAGCCATTGTAAGACATATAACTACACCATAAGCAATGACCTTTAAGTGAATCTTCTTTCCTATCATCTCAGTGCTGTGAAATAGAAACAAGTTGATACTAAAATCTTTCCATTATCTGTATAGAAACTATTTATTTTTAAAGTATTTCACTCAGTAAACCAACCATAATTTTATTAACAATAGCAAGAAGTTGATATGATATTCAAAGGTGTATGAAAATGCTAGTTACCCTAGCTTCCTTTACAAAGAATCTCATAGTTCATTTGTATTTCAGCAAAAGGGCACATTATAATTATAATTCTCTATTAAACTTTTTCAATTAAATTTCTAAAACCTTATCAGGTGTATATCATCATCAGGGAATAAAACTTTCATAACAACAATAGCATCGAAGTAATCTATAAAATGACTCATACACTATGATTAATTTACCCTTTATTTATATCTATATATCTAAAGGGCAAATGTCACTTTTTAACGCTATTATTTCAGACAGATAATTTTATACAGAATTCTACTTTAGATGTAGGTCACATCATTTATGAGTAACAATGACAACTGGCTCACATTTCACTTTCTGTCAATATTGAGTTACTTCTAGTTTCAGAAAAATAATCTCTTGCAAAAGAAACACTGGTAATGACATGTCATGAAAGACATCACACAACTAAACTGGGTAATATTTTTGTAATTAACAGAGGCTGTTTGTAGGTATTTTCAGGCCATGCCATCAGTGTAACAAAAATAACACTGAATGCTTAAGTCTCTGCCACAACAAAATCGTTATATGATTTCTGAACTGATTGCATGAGCAGCTTTTAAAATGCTTCTAGTAGACATGATTTTCTGTAGGTCATGGTTTAAAAATATAATAAAGTAAATGCAAAGAGAATATTAAATCATCCAAAATTGCCATGTTTGGTTCCAGATGGACTATGTAACCCTCAAGAACAGCATAGCTTCTCATCCATGTTGACACACACTGACATATATTTGCACTATCCATGAATATTAAACATGGCCACCTGGACACATGCAAACTAAGAACGCCAACAAGGGCTTGTTTTTACTGACAGTTTTCAGCACAAGTATAGAAAAGTCAATCATTTGAGCCAAGCCATTCCTTCTCTTTCTATATGAATTCTCTTTACAGATTATCTATCATGGAAATCCACCATTTTATCCAGATGAGGAACTTCCCCCATTTTCAAATTCTGTTTCAAATAACCACAATTTGGACTTCATTACCTTTTCAAAATTCTGTATTTACTACAGAATCCTTTCTATATACATCATCAAACATCATAATTTTGAAATACAGATTTCTGGAGATAGGATACCCCACCTAAGGGGCAAATGATCCAGGTTGCTACTATTTCTAGTATACACAGTGCATCTACATGAGACTTTTACTGCAGAGTAGACTAATTAGCTCCACAGTAAACATTCTATTAGGCTGCAGGAAACTGATTAACTCCACAGGAGGGTAGCACCTGTAAATAAAAATACTATCCTGCTGGGGAGATTTTTACACTGCAGTAGTGCATGTATAGATGCAGATGCAGCTGGATAGTACTGCCTACTAGCCCTGCACTGGAGCACCCTTGTGCCCCAGCCAGCCCTTCCACAACACGTTGAGCTGGGCTGGAGCAGCCCCAGGGTGGCAGGCTGACCCCTGGGGCCCCCTACCAGCTGGGGCTGCTCTGACCTGGTTCAACATGCTGCAGTCTCAGGAACGTGTTCAAACAGTGCACCTGGGAGCAATAAACTCTGGTACGATATGCTTCGGAGTTCATTGCTTTGTGCTAATAGCACATGTAGATGCTCCCGCTATAATTTACATGGTCAGAATAACAGCATAAAACTGAAATTTGCAAAACAGAGGATCAGATATGATATCATGGTTGGGCTGGTTTTAGCAGGATTTAGATGAGTGGAATACAAGATGATATTAAAATGAAGCAAGATCATTGTAAATAAAATGTTCCTTTGAAGGATTTGATATCTGAAGTTAAAAGAATTTTAGAGGAGCACTGGGTGATTTAGTATCAACATGGCTGGGCAAGGGTTTTATTAAGAAGGCTAATAGATTATTAGAAGTGCAAGGTTTTTATAAAGAAGGCTAATAGATTATTAGAATTTGAATGCTTGGACAATTAATTCAAAATTGACAGCAACTTTTATTTTATAATGCAAAAATATACTAAGAATTCTGACTCAGATTGCTTAATTATGCAAATGCCATATATCATAAAAACCATCCAAGGGTAGGGGGAAAAACGCATAATTTTCCCTAATTTGTTGTTCATTATTTTTCTATTTCAGGAAAAAGATTAGTACATCACAAAGCTGTTGTTCTCCTCCAGCATGGGGGAATATAGAAGATGGATGAAATTCTGGCCCCACTGAAGTCAATAGGAGTTTTGCTATTCAGTTCAACTGAGCCGGGATTTCACCCAGGGCTGTGCAATTACTGTTCCGCTGTGTTATTTTCTCTGTGCGAGATGGATGTGACATAGCCTGCTTACAAAGGACATGCTGGCAACCCCCCCTTCCCCCCAAAAAAACTGCTTCACGAAACCAAAATAATAATTTATTTCCTCCCCAACACAAATGTTAAAATCTTTTCTTTTAAAATATTCTAACTAGAAACATTTCTAAGACAAAATAGGAATTATGGAAAGGGTGGTAAAGGTACATTTGGAGATAAAAAAAAGTCTCTCTTTTGAGGCAAAGCATTGTGAAGTGAATAATTTAGTCTTGAAAAAGAGACGGACTTCATTATAGTGCATAATTAAGTATTTAAACAGGTCATACCAGGAAGTTAGGAAAGACCTGTTTAGATTACGAAGACTAGAAAGTGAGAAATCAATTAATTGAAGGTGGTAGAGATGGTTTAAAACTGGTAGGTAAATATTGGAGGAAGGATTGGTGTTGCTAAGGTACTGAACTACAATTAAAGAAATTAGAGTTGAATTCTTGGCTCTGCCGAAGATTTCCAGACTGACCACGGGTAAACTACCTAACCTCTCTCTGCTTCTGTTTCCATACTTAAGGTGATGCTAGTAATACATTGCCTTACTTGTCTTGTCCATTTATTTTGTAAATTCTAAAGCAGTCAACACTTCCTCACACTGTATACATATGGGCATGCTCTTGCCCTAATGGGTGCTGATGTTTGTGCCTAGATACAGACATTCAAAAAGCCCAAGACAGAATTGATCTAAGTTACACAGAGTTTTGTAAGCAGCGTAGTTTAGATCAGTAGCAAACAGAACTCACATTCGCCGGGGGGCGGGGGGCAGGGGACATGGACAGAAATCTTAGACTGAGCTCTGCCATTTTTAAACCAGCCTGTGAGGACCAAATTTCCGTTCTATTTTAGGTATAGAGCAGTTCTTTGTGCTGAACTTCTGTTCTGCTTCAGTGTAGACCAGTTTCTGATCACTTATACTGGTAAAAGTAGCAGTGTAATACATAATAGCCATAATGGGGTGCTTCTCCTCCAAGAAGTGTATCAAAATGTCCTAAAGAGTCTTGGAATGGTAAGCAGAACATATCCTATGGAGAAATTAAAGAGAAAGCAAACTACATATATGGCACCTAGTAATATTTAAGCATCTATGTATATATATATAAAAAAAGATTTCCTGCCAGGAAGCTATAAAAATGGACTCTCTTTAAACTTCACTAAGTTAGTGACTTATAATGTGACACCTTTGAATAAACTTACATGCATGATATTACTCGGCTTTGGTACCACACAGCTATAATAGTCTTTCTTTTTTTTCAAGACTTACACAGCTATAATAATATTGCCCAAGTGAAACAGAACTAGCTGCCACTGTGGTCATGTGGCAGAAAAAAAAAAAGTATAATGCTTCTGAGTTGAGGGGAAGCCTCTCATTATGTTAAAGTCCTTCACAGCTGGTTTGGATGAGTAGGCACTTTAAACAATTCAATACATTTGCAAATGACAAATGAAGTGCATTAACTACACAAATAGTCACCAAAAACTAATTTAAATATTACAGTGCTTACCTCACTGAGTGTCCACGCAGTAGGGGATTGGCAAGGCATGTTTATATGCTTATCTCCTCACATCATCTGACACCCTTCAAAGGAAGTGATGATACCCCAGAGTGCCTCAGCCCCCTGATTGAGAATCAGTGGCCTAGACCATTGACTGTGTGTACATGAGGCATGTGCATTGGTACTGCAATCTCAATACACTTAATTTCAATGCAAAAGTCTCCAGGATAAATGATACCTCATACACATATGTTTTTTGTTCTTAAATACCAGGGCTGACAATCAATTCAAGGGCAGAAACTCTTCAACTACTGATCACCCTTTTAGAATCTAGGACACAATGGTAACCCTCAAATCTGTATTTATGAGCAGATACCAGACACAGTGCCACCACCAAGTAATACAATTCCACTCAGTGGCCTAATCCAGTATGCAGACTACGCTAACTTGTCTCATGTCACCACTAGCTTGATGCTGGGTTATAGTCAGCTTCATGTTATTTCTTTATATTGATTGCTACTGATATATTTAATAACCCTTTCAGTGGTGAGACATTGACAGTGCCCTTGTTCCCCTGTTTTACCAGTAGTAGGTCAGGGTGTTCTTTTTATCTTTCGATATGTACTTTGTAGCTGTACTACAGGATTGTTTGTGCAGTTTTAGGGACAGGTTAGACAAACACTTGTTATGTTATAATTTGGATAGGTTTGTTCCTGGTTTGATCTGGGGTTTGACTGGAGAACCTCCTGAGGTCCCCACTAGCTCTACTTTTCTATAGTTGTCTGTATGTTCTCACCCCTCTTCTTTCTAGCTAATGAACCATGATCTCTATAAAGCTGCTTTGCAGCTGGTGAAACAAGAGAGTAATTCTAAAAATCTTCTAAAGGTGGATGACCAGTTGTATGCACGGAAAGAGTAGCAGAACAGGCCAAGGAGAAAGGCAGGCAAGATACTTGCCCCATTCAGCAGATTCTAAAAGATAAGCAAGTGGAAAATAGAGATAGGAAGAAACAAACATCTACTGAGTAAGAAAGCCAAAGAAGTGATAGAGACAGTTGTTTACATTGTAATCCTGGTTAAGTCAAATCATTTGGGGTTTGCCAAGCTAAACTGACTTGCACCAAAGGCACACAGTGTTTTAATACCCAAACCTCACTCGTCATGACATCATGTAGTGTGACAAATTAAAAAGGGACCTTTTATTTCCTGTGCACTCGAGCAGTAAGTTTTCACCCTGTATTTCTTCAGCAAACTAAAGAGAAGTGAGTAGTATGCTAAAGCACGTACTGTAGAGAGCAAGAGAAGAATGGAATTCTTTCTAGTTATTAGAAATGGAATTTAATAAAAAAAATGTATTAAACTCATTGTACCTAGTCCAATGAAAACAGAAAAGCCATATGAATATGAAAAAGATCATGCAGTATAAAATATAGAAAATGTTTGAACAATAATTACTTCGGTTTGACATTATTTTTTACATCTTTGAGAACACAGTTTTTGTTAAAGGACTCTGACATTAACTGAAAGGGCTTAAGCAAAAAAAAACCAAAAAAACATTGGTTGCTAGGTTTGATAATACTTTAAAGTAGAAATATATTTTAACTACTCATGTAGTCTTGCATATGTCTTGACAGTCAGGTATCTTTCCTAAAAGCCTTGTCTCACTAAAAGTACTCTACTCTGTGTACAGAAACATCTCCAATTTAAATTAAAGTATAAGACTAATTGTCTTAACTCCCCATTTTAACTACTCTATGGGTGTGTCTACACGTGTATTTACACATGCCTATACTTAATGGGCCTTTGGTTAAGGCGATTTATGCACATATCTACATGTGGATGCAGTAATGCACATTAAAGTGGTGTCTATCCATTGACACACACCATGTTAATGTGCGTTAGCATGTCTACATGTTCACTAATGCAACTTAGCTATTTGCCCATAAATTTGATATCTGCTTTATTCAGGTATCACATTTTGGCTCAAATAGATGAAAATCGCCATTTTTAAGGTGCATTAAGGCCGTGCACATGTAGACATGCACCGTTAATGCACCTTAAATTAGGCTAATGCTCATTAAATGTGCATGTGTAGACATGGCCTATAATTACAAAAGAGAGATGTACAGGGAATTTAGCTCATTTGAAGACAGCTACTGAAAAATATCAAGAATTTCGACAGAAAAAATAGTCTGAAACAAGCACACTGTACAGTTAAAATCATAACTGTTACAACAGGCTGAACTGTCTGATTACAATGCAGATACTTCTTATATCAGAGGTGTATGGAACTCTATGCCACCTCTACTGAAAAGGTAAGATAAGAGTGGTGGATGTAGCGGATGTACTCATGATTCAAGAAAATTTAGTTATTAAATACATAAGATTATTCAATGGAAGGAATACACCACTAGTATTTTTCTCTTTCTCTGTCATATGATTGGCAATAATTTGTGTAAACATCTTAAACTAATATTTTTGAAAGCCAGGAAAGGCTTCTGGGAATGTTGCCACATACTCTTGAAAATCAACTAGCTATTACTAGGACACCTTTTGGTGATATTTTAGTGGGAAATTCTTCTCCACCTATCCCAGCATTGCAGATGACACCACACTGACAGTGAGGGGATAGAGTTTGGACACCATAAGAACTGCCTCAAAATGGGATCTGTGGTTCAGGAGAGGACATGGGCCAGAACTAGTAGTTATAGTTAGCTGTCCATGAGCAAGGGTGCAGAAGTTTCTGCTCATTCAGTAACAGCAACAGTATAGCTCTGAATCACAATGCAAAGGCTCTTTTCCACATTCTCACAAGAGTGAAGTAGTTGTTATGAGCCCACCTTGGTCTATACATTCAAGATTTAATTAGTTAAGGTACAGCATTAGCTAAATCTCCACAAAGGCAATGGATATGTCACACTGCTAAATGTGATATAAAACAAATACAGCAAAAAACACTAGATTTTAGGTTTTATTAAAATTATATTCAGGCAGAAACACTAGCAAATGAGTTATTTGGGATTTTTAGTCTCATATTCCTGATGCATCGTTTCTATTAACATATAAAATTCTCCTTAATTCATTTTAAATGGTTTACCAAAAATCAAACAAAAAGCAATTCTTATGATATCCATTTTAATTTCTCTTTTCCCCCACTATCTCTATTTTAAGTATATTGCATCTCAGAGAATAAAGTCACCTGGAAATCCATTTATTATGCAACGTCGTCTCAAAAGTTTTAAAACTTCTTGCATATTACATGCTTTCAAGGCAAATAAATTAATTTCTGTACAGCCCAGAATAGAATATATAAACAAAACCCAATAAGCCTGAATCTGCAATTCTTAGCCGTATGAACAATCCAATTAAAAACAGTAGGGCTATTTTCATGTCGGTTACAGTTATAGAATCAAGTCCCAGTATGCATTTAATTAATTCAAATAGCCATCTAGCAGTCAGACATGCTTGGAAGAGGAACATTTTGATGCAACTGTTGGGCTTCATATGTTCAATACTGAATTAATAATACTGATACCCATAAATTTGAGCTGAAGAAAAATATACCACTAAAGATTAGAATTTAGGGAAATGCAATTCCACAAACAGATGGGAAAGCTCTCCTAAGATCTTCTTTTGTAGCAGAATACTGTGAAACCCATACAAAGATTCACTTCCATTTCAGACTTATCTTAGAAAACCGTGAATTAACACAAACCTAACAGCAGGGGTAAATTGCAGTACTGTTCTCACTTTGCATACAGATCTCTCAATAACATCAGTGGGGACTCAGGCAGTGGAGTGAAGGACGTGTACAGCCCTAACTATAAATGTTACATACTGGCGCATTTATTAAAATTATCTGGAACACAGCAAGTGCTTGATAAGTGAATCAGACCAGAGCACAAATACAATGCGTTCTTTATGCTGAATCTCTCATTATGAAGAAAGTTGAAAAAATGCAAAGAATTTGCTTTGTAAAAGATAATAATAAGCATGCAAAAATCCAAACTACTATTTCTAATGTGACATTTTGAAATGAAGTGATACTGCAATATTATCTGAATAGCAGAAGGTTTGTGTGTCCTAGTTACCAGCAGTAGATAGCATTCACTCCTATAACTGTCAAATCTCTTTCATAATATTTTAATTTGTAGAGAACCTGATTTTACTATGGAAATTTTATGATAAAGCCTAAAAAGAATTTATCTGATGGAAGAAAAATGTATTACTACCATACAGAGATTTGCTTCAAGTCTTACATAACAGCAATAGTAAACACAGCACACTATTGTATGAAAAAAGATAATGGAAAAATTTCAAGGGTTTTTTTTTATTGCTTGTATCTTAGAAACATGCAGTAAGGGAAGATTTTTTACCCATAAATATGGTTTATAGAGTGTCTTATATGCTAATGTCTACCTAGCAACATCTGCTTGTCAAAGGACTGTGTAATCAAGCCAAGAGTTGACAACTGTGACAATCATCTACTGTCATATATTTAGGATTAAAAATTCAGGCTCAGTCAAAGACATTGGTGCCTAGTAGTTATCTATAAATTACAGTGTATAGCAAGTTCCCTAAAAAGAATTTAGTCTGTTAGTTCTAGAACTTCCATAGATTCTTCAAAAATAAAGACACCAGCTACATATTCATAAGGAATTTATTTTTCTTTAGATGAAAATGACTTCTATTATCTTATAATTTTTAGGATATGCTGTTTTGATAGACTAATCACTTGAAGGAAATTCACAAAGAAACATGCTTCCGTGTGCAAGACTGAAGGTCTCCCCTTATTCCTCCTGATTAATAGGATCTATTAGTTCTTTGTTATGGCTCAAGTTTACCTTTGAGGGATGACCCTTTGAGCCTGTCACACAAGAATGGCCATTTTCTAGGTCAGAACATAGCTCCATCAAGCCCAATATCGCATCTCAGTGCAGAGAGTAGGTGCTCAGGGTGAAGAGGGCATGACAAGAATTTTCTGCTCACTGTTCCTCTCGCATAGCAGCTTCCAGCATTCAGAGGTTTATGAAGTTCTGATGATTCAAAGGCTGCACCTGTATCTAACATATTCAGTACCTACTGGTAGACCTTTCCTTCAAAAGTTAGTCTAATCCTATTTTGATTTGGGTTACATTACCTGCTTCCACAACATCTCATGGTGGCAATGAGTTCCACAGGTTAATTCTTCTTCAGCAATCCCTCACAGTTGAGGATGATTGTCTTCCATGATTGTCTTATCTGTGTAGTCAAAGGGCACACTGAGTGAAAAAAAAACTTCCTTATGTTAGTTTTAAACCTACTGCCCAACAGTTTCATTTTATGTCCCCTAGTTCTAGTATTGAGAGAGACAGTAAATAATAACTCCTTATTTACTTTCTCTGCACCATTTAACATTTTGTAAACGTTTATCATGTCCCTTCTCAAAAATCTCTTTTCTAAACTGAAAAGGCCTATCCTATTAGGTTCTCCTTATATGAAAGTTTCTCCATACCCTAGATCATCCTTTTTGCCCATTGTACCTTGTCTAGTTCTTTTATATTCTTTTTGAGGAGTGCAGACCAAAACTACACACAGAATGCATGCTGTGGATGCATCATAGATTTATAAATCACCTGCTGGGCTAAGGGTAGAAATTACACATAAATCAGTATAAGTGATCAGAAACCAGTTTAAATAGGTAACACAACAGAAGTTCAAAATGGCTAAAGCCGTTTTAAGGTAAACCTGGATAGCTGTAGTATCAGACTTAACTAATTTAAGTAAAATTGGTTTATTGAACTTCTGCCCTAGATCCTCTCCAGATTCATGTTAATTCATAGTCCTCTAGGATCCCAGGATACTTTGCATCTCCCCCTCAAACCTCCCTTGCAGGGTGCACAGGCTAGCCTTGGCTCAAACAGTCTGTTCCAGCCAAGCAGGGAGGTGTACTCCAGCACCTCCTGGCTTCTGGCATGAGCCACTGCAAGCATGTGGCTGCATTTCTGGAATCAAAAGTGAATGAATGCCTGTTCTCTTACTTATCGGTTCAATCTGTGCAGTTTAGACTAACCTGCAAGGATTGAATCAATTCAGCCTCAGGCTGTTTGACTAGCTGTATTTAGCCCTGAAGACATAATAGGGGTGTGTGTGTGTAAGCGAACAAGAAAGAATATTGCATTAAGATTGGAGTTAAGTCTTAAATGTTACTCTGGTTTACCATCCATCAGTAAATACCATAAGAGTATAAAGGCAATAGCTGATCTATGTTCAAAGTACTCAAATAAACTCTCTTTATGCAGAGCATTCTTAATAATATACAGACTAGACAATCAAGGTAGCAATGTAAATAAATCATAAATAGTTTTTAGAGCATTTTATTTTCTCCTTTGACTATTTCATCAGTACTGGGATCACATCTTGCCTGCATATGTTCATTCATAGAAGTATTCTGCTTCTTACTGAGGACTGGGTACTAAATGAAAGACCCAGTGAACAAAGGTTGCTTCATGGAATGTCTCTAAAGACAGGGCCATTACATCTTAGTAAATACATAGACAGGGAGTCATTCCTGGCCTGCTGTAGGTATAAGCTGTATTCTGTACAGCAATCAGGAGGAAGAATGATTATTAGGATCTGAATTCAGAGCATATTTTTTGCCCTTTATAACTCTTATGTGAATACATTTTCAAATCACTGTGGTTTTTCCTTTTCCTACTTTGCCATTCTTTTTGTGAGTTTTTCACAATAACATTATATGACCTACTTTAATTATGGCTTTGTGGCACTCTTAGGGACTGTATAGTAGTTTTATTAACTTTATTTATTGGTTTCAAATGATTGGGTAGGTGTTGATTTCCTGTCCCAAACCTGCAATTGGAGCTTTAAGCATTGCCACTTCCATCATTACCCAGTTCTATGACTTGCTTTCTTTCCCCCCCCCCCCTCTGTCTAGGAAATAATAATTCTCTTGCAATTGCAGGTTTTGTAGATAGTCACCTTTTATGTAAAAATAATATTCTTTGTATGCTTGTACTGCTGTAATTTTCACCCTTTATCCCTGCTGCATACAGGTTTCCGTGATTTCCAAAGTGTGATATATATCCCCTGGGAATGAAAAATCCTCCTGATGCTCTTTATTTCTCATCAAACTCCTTTATCAATTGATCTGTATCTATCTGCTACTTTTATGGGACAAATTCAGGCACAGTTCATGTTTGAAAGAAATAAAATTAAATGGCTTAACTAACACAAAAATATTTTCAGCCTATCAAAAGAGAATTACTCTCAGTGGATAACTTTAATAACCTGCATACTATAGATTTTTCATTTCACTTACAAAACTTCACAACTATCTCTGGCATCTGAAAAGTAGCCACTTCTAATAAATCTTCTGCATGTAAGTTCATAGAAAGAAGTGTTCTAGTTCTTGAAACAAATATAAATTCCCCACATTTAATTTGCAACAGACATTGAGCTTTATGGAGTGCTTCAGATGAGCTAAATGATCGCACACCTGCATGAAATTTCCAGCTAAACTATTATAGCCTGAAGGAATCTACATGTCAAGCAACAATCTTGATATAGACAAGAAACAACTTCAAGTCTAGTATCAGCCTACAAATTAGCATGAAAGAAGAATATCACATTAAGAGGAAAAGAAAAAGAAATCCCAAAAGGTAATGTTTATAGCTTACCCATTTTGTATCTGATTATATTTGAGCTCTCTTGGTTATCTAATACATGTGATACAGTTAACATAAATCAAGGCTAATTATAAATCTGTGCTCTCAGAGAGAATGAAGGTTTAGACTGCTTTTGCTAATATCAAAATGTGTTTGAAGCACATGAGTTGCTACCTGTGTCCTCAATGGAATAAACACTAGAAATCTGTTTATTCTAAGTGATGGGGG
>NW_005842076.1:1764754-1771142 GCF_000455745.1 Alligator sinensis
CATATCAGATAATATAAAAATAATTAATTATCCTCTTTAAAGGGTTTGATATTGGAACCTTTAATCCCATCTGTAGTCTTTGCTGTCATGAATAGGCCTACTGTTTGTAAAAAAAGGACTAGTTGTATGAATAAAGTTTCTAAGAGAATAAAAAAGAAAAAGTAAGCATCTGTATACTTTGTTAATGATTCTGTGATCAATAACTGTAGCTAATGAAGGCAGCAAATACAAAGCAGAAAAGTATATTCATGCATGTTATAATAGTTGTAACTTTCCGTACTATAGAAGGATAAAATTTCTAATGAAGTGGTCTACCCTTAACTGGGCTGATATGACTAGATATATTGCTATAGACTCTGTTCAGATAGGCATCAGGATATGACATTTCTTTCCCTTTTGCTCAGGAAGCAACAGCTGTCACAACTGGTGAACGGTAGTTGCACCCTCTCCTTCTCTCCGCCCCCCCTTTTTTTTGATTTGTGATATATTATGTGGTTCATAATGGATCAAAAGATTTGATATGGGCTGTTAGCAATAAATCCACTGCCTAAAGAAAAGGCAGTGTAGAAAAGGCACCTACAAACCCTTTCTCCCAAAGAGTTATTAATAAAAGATAGCTCTAAGAATATATTGATACTAAACCAAGCAGATTCCCAAGACTTGAACTTTTCTGAAGTCAAGCTGAGCCCTTTATTCCCCATCTGAAAAACATCTTTGATCTTTGATGATTGATGTGCCTGATATGATAGTCAAATATATTATTTGTATCATTTATGTACATTTCAGATGTAGTAAATTCTAATGTGGATGTCTTTCTATACTCTTTCTGGAGACCACTAAGTCTAACTGACTATTATTGGTTTAACTGCATACAATTTCAACCTGTAGGTAGCCAATTTCAGTATTGATCATTAAGAGCGTACATCTGAAATTGTGACCAATCTTTATGGGCATGTCTCACCTCCTCAAAATTGAAAAATAAAAGTGCCCTCCTTGTGTGGAAACAGAAAAGAGTTAGTAAATAACTAGTTTTTGCTCAAATGATCTTACCACTTTCAAAGGGGAGTGTGAAAAACTAAGTGAAAGTAGCTAGTTATTGGCATTATCATATGCTCATACTAGCAGGAAAAAGTATAGCCAAAGAAAAAATGCTATATTTAGATTTTTCTGCCAAACATGAACTTGACAGAGTGTTGCTAAACTACTTGAGCTGATTCAAAATGCATTGGGAGTGTGGCAGGCCAGTAGGGGGAGCTCCTGTGTTGAGCCTCCCACTACTGGCCCACCACATGTGGTGGTAGAGGTGGAATCCGAATACCCTGCTGTATTAGAGGCATAAGTTGGGAAAAGGAATAGAGTCACTGAAAACCCTTGAGCAAACAATTTCTAATTTGGCATCAGGTCAACTGGACAGTGCAGATAGCTAGGATGGCTGACAAGTATGTTCACATGATGGTGGCCAACTTGAAAGAGCTGGTGAAAGAGGCCTTCATGTGAAGAAAGGGCTAAAGAAGGAAGAGATGATTAAACTCCTGTGTGACAATGACTCAGCCACAGAGTCACCTTCACGCACGCCAACTCCTGGGTCCTCCCCAGAATCACATCCCCACACACCAAATCCGGAGCCCTCTGAGGGATCACCCCCTGCAGAGGGGCGCTGGAGGTACCAGATGTGCTTGTTCTCTCTCTCCTCAGCTTCTAGCTGCAAGTATGAGCTGGAGCGTGAGAGGAAACAGTGTCAGTATGAGCTAGAGTTGAAAAGGATGCAGCACCAGAAGGAACAGCGTGAGCATGAGAAGGAACAGTGCAAGCATGAAGCTAAAGAGGTTCAGCTCAAGTGGGAGCATAAGCTCGCAGTACTCCAAATGCAGGCAAATGCTAACACCGCAGGTGCCCAGCCTGCATGAGATGCATTCTCCAGACTGAACCCCCCAATCTTCTCTCGCTACAAAGACGGGGATGATCCAGAAGTGTTCCTAAGCATCTTTGAAAACCAAGCGCACCAATGGAAGTTGCCAAAGGAAGAGTTCATGAAACACATGGCTGCTGTGGTCTAGGGCAACACGTCTGTGGTCCTAAACAGCCTGCCCTTGGAATCAGCAGATAACTATGATGCTTTTAAAAATGCCGTGTCTTCCAGGTTCAAGTTAGGACCGGATTATTTCTGGAAGAAATTCCGGAATATCCACCCACAACCCGAGAAGACAATGGCTGATTTTGCGGCCCTGGTGTGGAACACACTCCTTAAATTGGCAGAAGGAGCCAAGGCTGACAATTTAGAGAAGGCGCTATACCTCATGGTGCTGAACCAATTTTATTACTGCTGCCTGAGGGAGATTAAAACCCTAGTCAAAGACAGGGCCCGCAAAACCATCCAAGAGGCCACTGAAATTGCAGATCAGCTGTTGCTAAATCGTGAGGGGCCTGACAAAAAGCCTCCATACTTTGGGAAGGAACACAAAGGGTTCCAAAGAGGGGGGGAAGGGAGGGCCAGGTCCAAAAGGGGAAAGAGGGCCACCTCCTGTTAAGCACAAGGCGGCCCCAGATTTGGGCAAACCACCCAATTCAGAAAAGACGGGGTGCTATAACTGTGGGGAGCCAGGCCACATCAAGCCCAACTGCCCAAAGCTAAGCAACAAACCCAAGCCAGTCAGACATGCAACAGCTGTAAGCAGTGAGGAGGGAGACCTGAGCCATTCTGAGGGGCGTACCTGTTGCTACAGGATTACAAACCCAGAGGAGGTGACAGCCTTCCACCAGACTAAAATAATGGTAAACGGGAGAACCCTTGTTGGGGAACTGGACACAGGGTCCAGTGTGTCATTAATTAATGGCAACCTTGTTTTACCTGAACATATAGTCCCAGGAAGGACCCTTACCATTCAAGGGGTGGGGTCCCTGCCATTTGAGGCATCTGTAACACGTCCCCCCATTGAGTGGAGAGACTGCGGGATGTGCATAGAACTGGTCGTGCTGGAAGGGGCCCCTGTCCCCATCCTGGTGGGACGTGATATTATGGAGCTAAAATACCTGCACAGGGAGGAGGGCCACCTCCTACAGCTAAAGCCCTACTGTGTTAATGTGACTCGTCAACAGAGCAGAAAGGCTAAGGCAGGAGGAGTGAAAACTTCCCAGGGCCTGGTCACCCAATTGGCTATGGAGGCAGAGGGGGAGGAAGAAGAGACTCAGACTCCCTCTAACTACAATCAGCCCCTGGCCATTGAGGAAACCAACAACCTCGAGGTCAGGTTAAGTGACAGTCCCAGGGAGGAGTCTGGTCAGTCAGTGGCAGAGGAAACTGAGACTCTTGGGGAGAAGGTAAAGGACATCCCTGAGGGTGCAGGTGCACTCCTTACAGGAGCACCAGAACTTTCTGCTGATTGCTTAGCTGGGCAAGAGGAGTTCAAGCAGGAGGTTCTAGCGGACCCCAGCTTGGAGGAGCTCCGGCAGATGGCTCAGGAGCAAAAAACAGAGTTCACCCCAAATAAGAGGGAACAGGTGGTCTGGGATAAGGGACTTCTCTATCGGTTGTGGGTACCAAAGAACCACGCGGAGACCTGGGAACCCCGTTGCCAGCTCATAGTACCTTGTAAGTTCAGACATTTGCTTTCCATGGCTCACGATTTACCATGTGCTGGTCACATGGGCAGGGAAAGGACATGCCAGCGGTGGCAGGCAAACTTTTATTGGCCCAGAATTGCCCAAAATGTGACAAACTACTCCAGATCTTGTGAGACGTGCCAGCGGACGGGCAAAAGTGGGGACAAGAGAAAGGCTCCCTACAGCCCCTCCCTATCATTGATCTACCCTTCCAAAGAGTGGGTATAGACATTGTGGGCCCGCTGAGGCATAAGACTCGTAGAGAGAAGAAATACATCCTGACTCTAGTGGATTTCGCAACTTGGTACCCAGAGGCAATTGTCTTTACCTCCACCCAGGCACCTGCAGTTGCTGACGCCCTAACCAAGATCTTCCAGCTGGGTTTTCCCTCCAAGATCCTGACTGACCGGGGTGGAAACTTCCTGGCGGAGGTAATGAAGTGCCTGTGGGAGTGCTGTGGGGTGAAACACCTCAAGACCACAGCCTACCACCCTCAGACAAATGGGCTTGTAGAAAGGTTCAATGGGATCTTGAAAGGGATGCTAAAGGCCTATGTGGACTCTAACACCAATGACTGGGAGGAGAAGCTGCCGCATTTGCTCTTTGCCTATCGGGAGGTCCCCCAGGAGTCCACTGGGTTCTCGCCATTTGAGTTGATGTTTGGGAGGTGAATTCAAGGTCCTCTCGATTTGGTAAGAGAGGAGTGGGAAGGGAAAATCGCTTCCACAAAAATCTCTGTGGTGGAGTATGTGCTTAACTTTCGTCAGAAACTAACTGACATGATGAAAGTGGCATGAGACTCCCTGGCCCAGGCGCAGGAGAAGCAGTGTGTCTGGTATGACAAAAAGGCTCACTTACATACCTTTGAGCAAGGTAATAAGATCATGGTGTTCCTGCCACTAAAAACAGACAAGCTGCAAGCAGCTTGGGAAGGTCCTCATGTCATCCTGGATAAGCTGGATGATGTAACCTATGTAGTGGCCAGGAGTGGGAAAAGGCCTAAGACATTTCATGTGAACATGCTTAAACCATACTTTAATAAAAATGATGTGGTGTTCTGGATTTCCTCAGTAGAAGGATCACCTGAGGATCCAAAGGAGCCAGTCATGTATGGTGACTGGGATGGAGGGGCAGGAATAGAGGAACTCTACCTGCCGGACCATCTGCCCTCCCAGGACACAGACAAGCTGTTCACAGCACTCAAAGACTTTGGGACAGTGTTCTCCAACAAACCAGGTAAAATGGACCTGGCAGTACACTCTATAGACACGGGCAGCCATTGCCCTATCCAGTCCAAACTTTACCCCTTAACAAGAAGGTGAAGCAAAAAATAATGCAAAAAATCACAGAGATGAAAAGGTTAGGGGTAATCCGGCCTTCATTGAGTCCCTGGGCCAGCCCAGGGGTACTCGTCCGAAACCAGGATGGGTCCATCTGGTTCTATGTGGACTACCAGAAGCTGAATGCTATTACCACCCCTGATGCTTACCCTATGCCTAGGATGGACACTTTACTTGATTGCCTGGGCCCAGCCAAGGTTATCTCCACTCTCAATCTGTCCAAAGGATTCTGGCAAATGGCACTGGATCCGGATGCCATAGCCAAATCTGCCTTTACTACACCTGTGGAACTATATGAGTTTACAGTTTTACCTTTTGATATGCGCAACTCTCCTGCATCTTTTCAAAGACTGATTAATAACCTGTTACAAGGATGTGAGCAGTTTCCCGTGGCTTACATCGATAACATCACCATCTTCAGTCAGAAATTTGAATCACACCTGATTCATCTGACTGCCGTGTAAGGTAAGATCTAGCAAGCTGGTCTTACTGTGAAGGCCAAAAAGTGCCAGTGGGCACTATCTGAAGTGGTATATTTGGGACATTGTGTGGGTGGAGGTCATATTGCTCCCTTGTGGGACAAGATCAAGGCCATTAACGACTGGCCACCTCCACAAACCAAGAAGCAAGTCAGAGCCTTCCTTGGTCTGGCTGAATATTACAGACGGTTTGTCCCTGGATTTGAAGCAACAGCAGCTCCCCTACATAAGCTGACCAAGAAGGGCAGCCTTGATCCAGTGGTCTGGAAGCAGGGGTGCCAAGAAGCATTGGACACCCTAAAGGCCACCCTAATCAAACAACCGAGCCTGAAGTCACCACTCCATGATAGGGGTCCAGATAGTCTTCCTAATCGGGGGGTGGCATGTGCAGCTTTGCAAGGCCTTAAATGCCTATATATCAATGCTCATAGTATGGGGAACAAACAGGAGGAACTTGCCCTCAGAATAGCCAGTTCAAACCCAGACATAGTAGATCTTACAGAAACGTGGTGGGATTCATCCCACAACTGGGCAGTTAGCATTAGGGGCTATAGGCTCTACAGGCGGGATAGAGAAGGAAGGAAGGGAGGGGGTGTGGCGCTCTATGTCAAAGAGCAATACACATCCTCAGTCAGCAAAATGGGGTCAGAGGAGGGGCAAGCTGAAGTGCTCTGGGTCAAGATACAAGGAGGTCGTGGGGAGAGGGATTTAATGGTGGGGGTCTACTACAGATCCCCCAACCAAGGGGAGGAGCTGGACTGGGAATTTTCAGGCCAGCTTGCAGAGGCACTTAAGGCAAGGGATGTAGTTATCATGGGTGATCTAAATTAACCCAGACATCTTCTGGGAGGAGCAGTCAGCCAGGTCAAATTGTTCCAGGAGGTTCCTGGCCAAGATACAGGACCTCCACTTAACCTAGGAGGTGCACAGTCCCACCAGAGGAAATGCCCTGTTGGACCGGGTCCTAGC
>NW_005842076.1:1772056-1791135 GCF_000455745.1 Alligator sinensis
GGGGATGATGCTCAAGGGCAACCAGCACGGTTTCATTAGGGGCAGGTCACGTCAAACCAACCTGATTGCCTTTTACGATCAGGTCACAAAAGCATTGGATGCAGGTGTCGCCGTGGATGTAGTCTTTCTGGACTTCAGCAAGGCCTTTGACACTGTTGACCACCCCATTGTCATTAAAAAACTAGGCGACTGTGGCATTGATGCCTACACGGTCAAATGGATTGCAAATTGGCTGAAGGGTCATATTCAGAGGGTGGTGGTGGACAGGTCATATTCGACCTGGGGGGAAGTGGGCAGTGGAGTCCCCCAAAGCTCAGTCCAAGATGAACATGGGCCGATAGTGTGAGGTCACGGTCTGCAGGGCTAACCGGACCTTATCGTGCATCCACAGGTGCATCTCAAGTAGGGCCAAGGAGGTGATCCTCCCCCTCTACACGACACTGGTCAGGCCACAGCTGGAATGCTGTGTCCAGTTCTGGGCGCCCGACTTCAAGAGGGATGTGGACAACATGGAGAGGGTCCAGAGAAGGGCCACCTGCATGATCCAGGGACAGCAGGGCAGACCCTACAATGAGAGGCTACGGGACTAAACCTGTTCAGGCTTCACAAGAGAAGGCTGAGAGGGGACCTTGTGACTGTCTATAAACTCACTAGGGGGGACCAGAAGGGTTTGGAGGAGACCTTGTTTCCCCCAGGATAACAAGGAATAATGGCCACAAGTTGTTGGAGAGTAGGTTTAGATTAGACCTCTGTAAGAACTACTTCACAGTTAGGGCGGCTAGGATCTGGAACCAACTTCCAAGGGAAGTAGTGCTGGCTCCTACCCTGGGGGTCTTTAAGAAGCGGCTTGATGCCTACGTGGCTGGGGTCATTTGAGCCCAGTTTTCCTCCTGCCCAGGCAGGGCGTCGGACTTTGAAGATTTACAAGGTCCCTTCTGACCCTACTTCTATGATTCTATGATAAACCCTTCTACGTAGCCACTGATGCCTCCAACTCAGGACCAGGAGCTGTACTCCTACAAAAGCACCAAGAAACACGGCACCCCATGGTGTATTTAAGCCGGAAGTTAATCCCTCAGAAGCTAAACATGTCATCCATCAAAAAGAAGTGTTTGGCAATTGTCTGGGCACTAAACAAGCTGAGGCCTTATTTGTGGAGGAAGCAGTTCACTGTCCTATCAGACCATGCCCCGCTGCAGTGGTTGCAAACAATGCAAAACACCAATGCCAAGCTTCGACGATTGGCCTGGCAGCTTCAGAAGTTCAACTTCATTGTCAAATACATCAAGGGAAGCCAAAATGTGATAGTGGATGCCCTGTCACAAAAAGATTCTGGGTAGTGGGTTGAACGAACTCAGACCCACCTGACTGAGCTCTGGTGTGGGAGTTCCTTAATGTGCTTTCATGTTCTATATGTATTATTGTTATGACTAGTCTTATGTCTTGTGTAATCTCTCTTTAGGTGTAAAAGGTAACCCTTCCAAATGAAACACACTCATGCCGTATAGCTCTGTAAAGCTAAGGTGTCCAAGCTTTTAAGGGGGGGTGGGGGGGAGTGTGGCAGAAAGCCACATTTGTTTCTCCCCCAAAAAACTCTGCCCTGTGACAATTTTGATTAGGATGGGCCTGGCAGAGAGACACATCCTTACCCTATTTCTTTAGGTAACCTAAGCTTAATACATTCCTGAGGGAGGGGGGAAACCTGCTCTCTCTGCCTATGTAACTACTATCACATACCTGAGTGAGGGGCTTCCTTCCTGGTGGGCTAGAGTCTGCACGGCAACTAGTGATGTATTTCAAATTGGTTGGCTGACAGCCAACAGGTGCTGGCCTCCATTGGACCAGGTAAATGAGGTCACAAGGGCTATATAAATTAAGGACTGCCCAGGAAGAGGAGGCAGCAGCCATGGGGGATACTCAAAAACAAAAAAGAGCTGTACCATGTGAAACTTGCTCTCTCTCTCAAAACTTATGATCAAGAAACTGCTTGTCTCCAGAGGGAATCTCCAACAGCCTCTGGATAATACTTGTAAGTAAGCTAACTGAAATCCAACTAGTTATATAGCTTGCAGTAACTCAAATGTGAGATGAAAGGCTACCCCAGCCACAGGAGTTTGCTCTACCCTGTACCCTATTCTAACCCTACCCCTTGTACCCAATAAAGTTCTCCTTTGTAACTGGTGTAGGAGACTTATTGAGGGGTGGGTTTAATTATGCCTAGGAGGCCCCTTAGGTCTGTGGACTAAGGGAGACCATCCTTTTTGGCCCCCAACTTGGGGAGGTGCCCCAAGTGCTTGTATTGGGTCAAGTACCCATAGAACTATTAGGCCTGTATTTCCCTGAGGACACAGAACTTAAAAGTTTCCCTCTCAGGGTGGTGGCAGCCTGTTACCCCTGGACAGGGTCCAGTTACCCCTGGATTCTGTGGTGGGCCTCAAAAGCGGGTCTGCCAGGGCTTAAGCGCCCCGGGAAGTCACGTGGAGTCCGGAAGGTGGACGGGCGTAGTGAGGTGGGAGGCTCAACGCAGGAGCTCTCCCTACTGGCCCACCACAGGAAGTAACTAAGAAACTGATAGGAAGGCCCTCAGACATATCACTCAGGGCTAGGTCAATGTAAATGCCTCATCACACAGGCATTCAGGAGCTATAATTTGGCCAAATATGGTGCATCCAGTATGAGTTAGGTCACCTTGAGAAGTCCACTAATTTAGATTAAAATCAGATTAACCTGATCTCCCAGACACATGTAGACATTCACACGCTTCCCTGGGGATGGGAAAGCCCAGCTGCTCACCCCAACCCTGAACAAGTGTTCACCACAACTGGCGAACTTTAAACCATCTACTTTAAACCATCTACTTTAAACCATCTAGACATAGATTGGAAACAATGCATGTAGCAGTTCACTGCTCCTGGGAGCTATGCAGGGATCCCAAAGTAAATAATTCATGGTGATGGAGGTGTGTGGGATTGCAAGTTGGTTGGTGGGTCTTCATGGAGTTTGGCAGGTCTAGAGGGGGATTGGTGGGATTGGGGGAGCTTGTGGGTTTGTGGAGAGATTGGGGTACTAAAAATACCCCAGTCGAGGTCAGGGGGATGGAATTAGCACAATCCCAGGGTAGGGGTTAGAAGCTGAGTTTTTCCTTCCCTGGGGCTATGCTGCAAATGCCTACATTTGATTGGTAGATCAGGTTAACCTGGTCTCACTCTAAATTAGTGCACTTCTTATGGTGAAGTAACTCAGATTGGTTGCACCATTTTTTGGACAAATTAAACATCCTGAATACCTACAAAACTGGTTATTTAAATTGACTTTTTGGTCACATCCAGATGAGCATGCATATGCCTCTTGCAGCTTTTCAACTGAAATTTGCAGTGCGGGGGCAAAATTAGACCCCTGGATATCCAGGGGCAGGGCATGGTCCGGGATCATGCCCTGAGACAACCGGAGGCTTGGTCCTCCACGGAGGTGCTCTGGTAGCCAGCCAGAGCAGCTCTATGTCTGGCCCTTGCCCCAGTGCAGAAGCATGCTGCCTCTGCCTATGTGGGGCAAGCAGCAGTGCAAGCTGCAGCAACCTGGACCTGGCTTTGTGCCAGGTAGGTAGGAGGTTGGGGGGAGCTGAAGGAGGAGGGGAGGGGACCATGGGGGGAGCCTCCTGGCCCCAGCCCCCATTCCTTCCCCCAACTCTTCTGAAATATTCAACCAATCATGATATTTATTAATTACTGGGTGCATCTATACTAGACACTATATCACCATAGCAACAAGCTATGGCAACATAGCTCATCACTCCGGCGATGTAGCATCGGCAGGCACAAACCGTGACACCAATGCGACATTGCTGTAGTGACAAGCTACCTTGCTATAACACATTGCTACAGCGACATAGCTGCTAAAAATTACCGTGCACCACTGAGTCGGTACCATCATGTAGATGTGCCCAGTGCATAGTTACTCTAAATTTCTGAGATTCTGTAGAAGTCTCTTCTGAATTCCCTTGCCCCCGCAAAAAGGAAGTACATAATAGATTGATTTCACCTTATAAATACATAGTACTAAATTAGCTGGAAGAATTATCACTCCCTTCCTTAGGCATCTTAGTGTGTGTGTGTGTGTGTATTTTAAAGGTCACAGGTAATTGGAGCACAGGGAAAATATTCCTGCAACTCTAACCCTTAAGGCGGCCCAGCATTATACAACAAGCAAAGTCTATTGGCAGTCTTTCAATGGGGGTAAAAACTCTACCCCTAACTTTCTCTGACTCTCTCTGTTCCTCTAGGCAGCTACCTCTGCAGGGACCATGAGCAGATCTCAGGTAAAATGCCCCTAAAAATATAGCATTCACAAACAGTGATTGTGTCTGACCTTGTTCTGAATACCGGAGGTAGACTGGCTTCTCACTGTCCTCCTGCAGAGAGCTCAGGCAGAATAAAGGAACCTTTGCCCCATGTCCAAGTCATGAATACAACATTAATAATTAGCAGCCTAATGTAGTTTGTTTTGCTCTGTATAGACCAACCATAGACTACATGCTACAAGCATTTCAAATAATATCCAGGATAACCGCAAATAAAAACAAACTCTTGTACAATATTGTTACAAGGAAATATCATGCTGGAATTTTCTCGTTCTCAAATGCCTTCTCTTGCCCAGTGGACATCTTAATATAATTAAAGTAGTGTTTACAAAACGTGGTTTCCTTTATCACAGTTTCCTTATATAAGACGTAATACTATCTATAGGACATAATACTATTAAGTGAAGATACTAAAGGTAAAGATGAAGGAGTCCAATTGTGGAGCTATGTGCTCTGCATGTGTGTACATGTGTGTACACAATATACATACACATGCACACATACATATACATCTATATATATACATATATCCATATAGATCTAGATAGATAGATAGATCTATAAACACACACATACATACCTATATACAGACACACATATATGTCACAGTATATACACACACACACACACACACACAAACAAACAATATAAGAGGAAGACTATATATATATATATATATATATAGTGTGTGTGTGTATATACACACACACACTGTTATATAACCCTATGGCAGAAATTAGTGTTCCTCTTATAACAGCCAGTAAGGCAATTATCTCAGCATGCTCTGAAGCCAGAAACTAAATACAACATCTAGCCAGAAGAAAAACTGTGACACATAGTATAATCTAAAAAGTATTACCTTCAGAGCTTTAGTCAATGTTAACATTAACAGCTCTCATTTTTAGCAGAGCTAACCTCTAAACTATTGACTCCTGAAGACCTATGTTAAGATTTGACACTATTTTATCTTGGAATTTAATTTGGATTTGTCACTAATTAAAATACATGTGGCATCTCTCTAGCATTAACCCCAGTTGTAATCAAGTTGTGGATCACAGCTTTCCCAGCAAAAATCAAGCAGCAACCTATGGACAAAGTAGATGTTGGAAGAAATCAAACACAAGCCACACATAATTCATTAGGGAAGCAAATCAGTGTCACAGCTAAGGCAGCTATTTGAAAAAAAAAATAATTTAGGGAAAAATCAGACAGATTTGAAGAAGCAAATTACCTTTCAATGTCTTTGACATTCACATTTAGATTCATAGAGGGCATGAGGGACCAAGAGTGGTTATAAAATTGAATTAGATTTCCCTGTGACTGACCCTTTCCATATGCTCTCCACCTGGAAAGACCTTCTATCCTTCCTTTAAATAGTTTCTTTCGTATTTATTATTGCCATTTTAACTATAAGTCACTAATCAGGAATCATAGGTTTCACTTTACTAGATGCTATATACGCAGACATAATGAAGACAGATCCTGCTCCTAAGACTTTATATATATTATATATTCTAATTTGCTTCAGTATCTAGGAATACATATAAAATTTAGAGACATGTTTTAGTTCCATGTAAACTCTGATTTTTCTGGGTGTTTCCTGGTGAGCAGTCTTATCCACCTCTGAAGGAACTAATGCCTTGCCCCAGTCTGATTCAAGTTCTCTTGTTAGGGAACAATTCACTGGTTAAACAGAAACTTCAAGGGTAACACCCAAAGGCTGCATCCACATGAGCATGCTCATTTCTTTCCCTGGAGACAAGAAGTAGTGGCTCACTTTGGCAAGCCCAGCAGCCTTAGCTGGGGTCCTGGGGGCCTCCTGGGGCTGCAGCACTGGTGATCCTGGTGCTCAGAGCCTGGCCAGCAGCCAAAGCATGGCTGCATTCATCTTCACGTGGCCAAACAGAGCAATTCTCCTGCCCAACATCGGATGCTTATACAAGTTACATTTTTCACATGGTGAGGTCCTTGAAAGCTCTCTACAGCCATGACTTCACACACATTCAGGTGTGTTATTTGTGCTTATAGGTGCAGAGTGCTTTTAAAATGGATGATCACCAAAAAAAAATTAACCCTTGTTAAATTAGCTATTAGCTGAAAGCTCTCTAGAGCAGAGCACCTTGGGGAACTTCTTTCCATGTTCCCTGTGAGGGTTATGTGTGGATGATTCTGCCTGCATCCCGTGTATCTTTGCAGAACTGGGCTGGTATTCATGGGGCTGGCCTGAGTCTCCTCCTTGTGCAATGGGGAGGAAGAGGGTGAGGAATAATACCCTTTTTGGCATCTTGCGGGGAGCCAGATCAGGCCCACAAGGGGATGGGGCTCCATTCCCCCCTCTCCTGCCCCCCACCACAGCTCCAGCTGCAGCAAAGCTGCATCTCGCAGACTCAACCCAGGTCCAGCACTCCTCAATATCTAACTGTAGGTGTATACTACAGACCACCAAACCAGGGTGAGGAACTTGATCTAGAGTTCACCTGAGAACTAACAGGGGCTGCCCGGGCATGGGACATGGTCATCATGGGTAACTTCAATTATCCAGACATCTCTTGGGTTGGATTGGTCGCAGTCCTTCCTGACCTCCATCAAAGAGCTTTTTCTGACTCGGGAGGTGCACAGGCCAACGAGAGGTATTGCTCTTCTAGACTTGGTGCTGGTGACTGACTTAAACATAGAGGGCAGCCTGGGTGATAGTGACCAGGAAACCATTACATTCACAGTCTGTTGCAAGGCAGACAATTGGATTGCAGGCTTGAAGTTTTGGACTTCAATAATGCAAACATCAACAAGCCCAGGTCACTAGTACAGAATGTGCTGAGGGGCCAAGGACTGAAGGCGAAAGGAGTTCATGAAGAGTGGTCGTTCCTAAAGAACACGATCCTTGAAGCACAAAGGAAGTCCATTCTCATGCAGAGAAAATGTAGCAAAAGAGCTGGGAAGCCCTCTTGGCTAAACAGGGAAATCATGGTCCTTTTAAGAAAGAAGAAAGAGGTGTACACTCAATGGAAGCTAGGGACAGCCACCAAGGAGGACTATATAACCATAGCCTGCACTTGTAGGGATCAGATTAGAAAAGCTAAGGCAGCAACTGAACTAAAATTAGCAACGGGAATCAAGGACAACAAGAAGTCTTTCTTTAGGTATGTAGGGAAGAGGTGGAAAACAAATGGACAAATGGGAGTGTGGGGCCATTGTTCAACAACTCAGGACAGCTAGTCACTGGCACTCAGGAGAAAACTGAATTCCTGAATGACTACTTTGCCTTGGTCTTGCACCGGGACAAGGGGAAAATCACGCCAGCAGGGGTACAGAATGAGCAGGGTTCAAATGACCACCTTCCTACTATTGCCATAGAACTGGTGTGTAATCAATTAAAGAAATTAGACGTATATAAGTCAGCAGGTCCAAATGAACTTCATCTGAGAGTGCTGAAAGACCTGGATGAAGTAATTGTGGAACCCCTGGCAAAGCTCTTCCAACCTTATAGTGCTCCAGGGTGGTTTCTGAGGACTGGATGAGGGCCAATTCTGTGCTCATCTTCAAGAAGGGGAGAAGGGAGGATCTGGGAAACTATAGGCCAATTAGCCTAACTTCTATCCCAGGGAAAATCCTGGACAAATTCATTAAGGAGTCTATGTGCCATAGGCTTGTAGAAGGTAAGATTCTGAATGACAGCCAGCATGACTTTCTTCGGGGAGGTCTTGTCTTACCAACCTCATTTTCTTTTATGATCAGGTGACTCACCACCTGGATAAGAGAGAGGAGGTTGGCATTATATACTTCAACTTCCAAAAAGCTTTTGATCTGGTATCCCATGATGTTCTCATGAGAAAATTGGAAGACTGTGGGTTTAACTGCAAGACAGACAGGTGGGTAGGAAACTGGCTGCGGGGCAGGACCCAGAGAGTTCTAATGAATGGATCTGTGTCATTTTGGTGGGAAGTGGCTAGTTGGGTTAAGTCGTGCTCTAACTCATGGCACTTTGTGTAAAGCACCATGAGTTAGAGTGCCTCACCAACAGGCTGCCTAAATGTCTGTAGGCACCCATTAGCTACATGCTTTTTCCTCCCTCAGCCCTGAAAGAAGGATGCTTCCTTCTTTTAAACACTCTGCTGCATTGCATAACAAACATATAGCCCATAACACTTTCCTAGGTGCCTGACCCTGTCATACAAAGGTATGATAGGTAATGATAGTTACAGATAGTTACAGATATTAGCTACAAATAATTGCCCTTCTCTAGGCATTGCCCTGTTAGTTGAACTTCTTCATGAACATGGGCTATCAAGGGGAAACCAGAAGCCTCCGCAGCTTTTCAGCCAGTAGTTTACAGGGATTCCTTTAGCAGAACCTTCCACCCTTTTTTTTTCTCTCTCTGCCTCTTTCTGTGCTCTTCATCTATTGTAAAAACACAGCTTTCAATTGCTCCACTGAATGGGTAGGAAATTTAAACTGCTCATTTTCACACAGCCAGAAACCTGTTGAAATTAAAAGAAATGTAAGGTGAAGTTGGAGATCATTTTGTGAAGATCTAGTTTGGAGTAGAAGACTATTCTTGGATGCTGAGGTAAGCCTGAAGCTGGACTGCTCAGAAATGAATGAAAAGAAGGGGTAATGAAGAATAGTATACTAAGCACCAAAACAGTCATTGATTTTTTTTTTTTTTTAAGTAGCAAAAGAGAGGTAGAGCCTAGACAGATCTAAAAATAGCATTTGTACCTTCTTTGTCAGCAATAATGAAATGAAATACTTATTCATTCCAAAAAAAAAAGTTTACAGCTACAGCTTCCTGTTCTTTGATAGGATATATAGTTCTTCTGTCTCCCCAGTCACTGTATTCAGGTTGAGAGAACCTGACATGACATTTTACCCCCTTTCCTCCCCCTCTCCTTTTCGACTACCCTAAAGGTAGCCCAAAGTTTTGCTAAGTTCTGAATTCCAAAGTTGTATGCCAAAAACTCCCCACTTCCCTCCTTCAAACACCTTTTCTCTCATAAAGGCATTGTCAGAAAGAGAGAAAAACATATACATACTTTTAAAGGAAGAGTAATCCCACTGAAATAAAAAGAAGTTATGATTTTAAAAGTAAGCTTTAGTTGTTATCAGCTGTATTCTGATGAAAATCTTGGTGTTCTATGATACTACCTGCTGCTTATGTGATGGATATGACTGTTTATTTTGTTTTGATAAATTTGAGAGGCACCATAATGTTATGTATTTCCTGGGTATAAAACATGATTGCCAATCCTCTCAGTCTCCCTAGGATCAAAATCAAATGAGGGACAAGGACTTTTCCATTCAGGAGTAAAACAAAGTATATGAAGAGGGAGAAATGAAGAACAAAGTTAGTGTGGCTCTTATTAAATGTAATATGAATGTATTTTAAAAAGTAGCTGTGACTTCTGGATGAGCTGGTTTCTGCACATGTATTCACACTGGAAATTTCCTAGCTTCAGAGTAATCTTAATTGAAATCAGTGTGATTTTTCCCTCCTTTTCTTTTACCCATTATATGCATTTGTTTAAAAAACCATGAGCATTTCAACAGTTCTTAAGAGTCCTTTCTTCTACCTGTGCTTATTCCTACTTTATGCCATAATTCTCTGTTTGTGACACTGTCATTTAATCCATATAAAGATATACTGTTTAAGCAGTTACTGATGTTCTGCTTATAAGGGGGGAAACAATTTTGTATTAAAAGAAATATGTTACAAGGAGAAAGAATCAGCAATATTACTTTGTGGAACTGAGCAGAATGTGCATGTTAATAAGACAATGATCTTAAAATACACGTTTAACATAATCACATAAGCCTCCATGCCCTCAAGTCCAATGTAAAGCTCCCTCTGTCTAGGACCCCTGGCAGACTTTCAACTAAAAGTGCAATGGGATTTGGTCTATGATCTAAACAACTGTCTCTCTTGCCATGCTACACATGCACAGCAGGAAGCATGATCATGGGACTGGGGATCAGATCTCAATCATGCCAGCTTTGCCAGTGCACGGGACCCTCATGCACTGGCAAGTAGTAAGTCCATGAGGTGATCAGCCTGGCCATATGTTCAGTTTAAGGTCCAGTGGGAACCAGCCACAAAGTTAGTACACAAAATATTGTGTGTAATAACTTTGTGGCTTATTCCCTGTTTAATAGAGCCATTAATTGCAGAAATGTGTGGCCAGATTACTACTTAAAATGTGATTAACTGATTAATAATGTCTTAGGTGTAACCTCTGCCAGAGATCTAAAACCCTGTAAAATCACAAACATGGTGATAAGTCAGGCACATATTCTAACAAGACAGGTGTGTGTATCAATTGAAAAATATCCCTTGAATATTAGTGTGTTATGCTTATAAAAGGTTTAATTCTGACCTTATACCAGTCCAACACTGATGTGATTTTTAAATCAGACTATATTAAGGTCCACATTTGTTAAACTTTAAATATAATAAATGTCTTAATAGTATTATGGTCAAGCATTGAATTTCCTTAGAATTGAACAAATATTACCAAGGGAGTGACTAGAGGATGCATTGAGGTGGTTCTTTTTAAAGCTCACCACCTAATTAGCTGATGGAATCAGTAGATGAGTCTTCACCTGCTTTCTCCTTACCCTCCTTATCATCCCAAATCAGCCTGAAATGGGGCCTGGAAGAGTAGATGTAATGCTGTTATCTCAAGGTCAACTTCTCTGCTGATATCACTTCCAATATGCCATTGACTTCCAATGTACATTGAGTACATTTATGGGCAACAGATGTATCAGTCACAAGACTCGCAGTCTTCTCCTAAAACATGTATCAAGAGGCATTTGTGAAGACAGCAACAAGTTGAAGACAAAAATAGATATTGGTTATTGTTCTGAGCACAAAGAAGTAATGGTAAAATTATGGTTTGTCCAGAAGACTATAATAAATATATCCTGTAAATTAAATCTTCCCTTCTCCCTCAGGAATTGGAACCTTGAGACTACAAAAAAGACAGCTTTTAACAAGTATTAACCTTTACATTCCAGTATCCTTTTCTACAGGGTTTCTGCTCAGGTGATACAGAATACTGATGGACTATCTATTACATAGCTTCTGCCCATGGGTCATTGCACAGTCTTAAACAACCACAGAAACCAGAAGATAAATCTTTTGATGAAATACTTTCAATTCTTCAGAGACATTTTGAGCTAATGCCAGTGTTTATCCCAGAGTGGTTTCTCTGCTGTCAGCAGAAGCAAAGAGTGTTTATAATGCAGTTTGCATCCAGGCTGAAATACTGTTCCATAGACTGAATCTGGGCAATATTCAGCCAAGGCACCTGGAGACTATTTTGTCTGAATTATTCACAATGCAGAATGCACGATCAATACATAGAGTTCACCAATGATTGTCCAAATGCGTAGTACAAGGCACTTTTTGAGATATTGAAATTAGTTAGGGATGCATTCATCCTGAGTTACCAAAGAGAATACCTCTAAGTAGCAGGTTTCAGACTCAGAGTTACTGTATGAGGACAATCTTTACTGGAAAGAAAATGTGATTATACAGAGTATTAAGAAAAAAACCCTATGTACAAAATAAAAGGTTTTCAGTGTGCCCAGCTCTGCTTTTACAGAAAATAATCACAGGCTAGAATAAGGTTAAGAGAAAGAGAATGAGAGAGAAACTAGATACATATTTTTGCAGACTCCTTAGGGTATCATTACAAAAAGGGCCCAAAGGACCATTTGTGCAGTAAAGTATAATATTTGTCCTGAACATGTAGGAGAAAAGGCAAGATGCAAGGGAAATGTTTAAAATACATTACAATTTTCATAACATAACATCTGGGAGTTATCTAGCCATACAATGCAGGTCTTCATTCCTTCCTCACATGTTTGCACCTATTTGCAGAAGCCTATCACCAACTCTCCACCTCTCAAACCCTGGTCCCCAGCTTCTTAAATGGAACCTACTGGCTGCCCCTCATGTAAGTAGTAGGAGCATAGGGAAAGCGTGTTGTCTACATAGTGCACAAAATATTAGCATGTCCAGCCCCATACCCCAGTTTCTTTAGATAATGTCTCCCTCTGAGTTCACTTCCAGTTCTGGTTTATTATCAGAAAATCAGCCGCCCTGTGCAGTGAGTACCTGAACTGGAAACCTGCCACCAGCTAGCACTATCAGTTAACATGGCTGGCTCCTGCAGGCATATCCCCTGCTACCTGCAAATTCCTTCTGTAAAATCAGCTAAAAGACATCCATTCTGTATTCAAAGGATTATACCAATCTCTGGCACCCCAAGTAATATTTTTGGATTTGTCTGGATAAAGCTAGCCACAACCTGCTTCATATAACTTCTGGTTTTGTCAGCTTTCATACCCACTGCAGTTTTTCAGATGTCAAACCAGATCACAATTACTTCTGGAAAAAAATCTTCCCTAAAGGCTGAATACCTATTCCCATTATGCATCTGAATGGCATGTGTAATTCTGGGAATTTACACATAGTTTGGGATTCTAAATCACCCTGCATGAATACCCGCCCAAAGTAAGAGGAAGGTCCTCCCATGTTTCAGCCCAACAGCCGAGTACTTACAGCACTTGCCCAGGCTGGGTACAGCTGGGTTCTAGGCCCTCTTTACCCAGAGATGGTTAAACCTACATCTCCTGCTTCTTAGAAAAATTTTCTAACCACAAAGCCATGAGCTAGGCATTGCCAGACCCCTCTCCAGCCCTCTTTCTGAAACAGAGATGTTGAATCTTAAGTTTAATATTCACTGAATAAAATGGTAAACAAACATGAGGTCAGTTTCTGCCCCATTGAAAGTAAAGGCCCAGGCTAGAACCCAAGGCCCCTTCCAATTCCAGGGAGCCATCCATCTCACTGAATCACAGCCTCTGGATCAGGTATGGGCAAAATACAGGCCATGGGCCAGATCCAGCCCACAGAGTGATTTTGCCCAGCCCATGTTGAGTCCCTCAGCCCACTGGGCAGTGCTGGGCACCCCCATACTGCACCAGCCCACAGCTCACCCCAGGGTGCCTGCAGGGCGGTGGCAAGCCCCACTCCCATTGGCTCAATGTAGGGTAGCGTGGCATGGAGCAGAACAGCACAAGGGCAGCAGCAGGAGCCCCAGTGAGATTGCTGCAACTGGGACCAGTGTTGGGGCCAGGGCGGTCTACATGGACACTGTGTGTAGCCAGGTGGGAAGCTGCATCCAGAGCAGGGGACCAGTCTCCATGGAGGCTGTCTGTGCTCTGAATGCAGCGCCCTCACTGGGGCTCCCACAACTGCCCCTGTACTGCTCCATGCCATGCCACTCTGTCCCACAATAAACTGGAGGGGCTGGGGCTGCTGCCACCATGCAGTCATCCGAGGGTGAGCTACAGGCTGGCATTGGATGGGGGTGCCCGAGATTTCACCGGACTTCCCTGACCCCAGCATAGTCCTGGCTACTGTAAGTGGTGGGGCATGGAGTCACTGCCAGGCCCACCTCCCTCCCTCCCACACCTGGGCTGTGTGCCCTAGGCCAGAAGAAGGGAGGGAGGCTAAGTTCCTCCCAACCCTCCTCCATCAGGCTAACAGCTCTCCTCTCACATAGTGGGTACTGCAGCCCCCAGAAAGGCCTGGCAATGGATTCCAGCTCTGCCCTAGCCCTGTGCTGTCACTGCCCCAAGATCCCAGCCCACCCAAATGCAGCTTCAGGGAGCCATGCAGGCAGGATATGTAGGTGAGTGGGGAGCTGAATCCGGGCCTGGGACTGGGATTGTGGGGTGGTGACAGTGTGTTGCTGGGGCAAGAAAGAGCTGTGATCCACTCCCTGCACAGCCCTGCCAATGGAACTGCCAATGGAACGTGTTGCAGGGGCACGAGGGCAGTGGATCACAGCTTTGACCTGGCCCCAGACTCACCCTGTCACTGCCATGTGACCCTGCCCTGTGATCCCAAGCTCACCAAACCCTGTCACTCCTGAACACTGATGCCCAAGACCCCATCCCACATAGTGAGTTTTGGTGAGTTAATGGGTGGTGGAGTGCTGAGCCAGCCCATGACAGCTCACCAAAATAGCCTATGTGGCCCACAAGTCCAATAATTGTACACCCCTGCTCTAGATGATTTTCTCCTTTGTAGTTTCTCATATCTCCCATTATTGGCTGCTTAATGACATTTTATCCTGGACATTTGTAGAAATGGAACATAGTCCTTACACAGAGTAAATGTAATATACTTGAAAGAATGCATGTAAACAAAGAAATACTGTTGATGATGTTTTTATTTCCTATTGATCCAATAATTTGCGGCCTGGTCCTGCAAGATGCTGAATGCCTTTATGTCCTGACCTAGCATTTAATATCCCATTTAGGAAACACTTTCGGCCACTTCAGAGAGAGATAGAGGTATAGTTGTCAGGGGAGGTGGAGGTTGTGATTAAATACATTTTTCAAGATCTTTCTGCTTCTGCTTCTGCTTCTGCTTTAGAAAGAGGAAGGCTCAAGACATCCTTCACAAGACCTCCTGGCTCTTTTTTCCTTTGAATTGAGTATTATTGTTATTAATATACATTAATTTTCTAAGTCTTATTAACAAACGTTATTCATATTCTCTATTTGTGACCTTTGAAAAACACGTTTGTATTAGACCTCTTATTAAGAGTATCTTTGGTTTTCAACTTCAGAAGACCACAAACACAGAAAAAGTGAGAGAGGGAGAGAGAGGGAGAGAGACAGAGAGAGAGAGAGAGAGAACAAACAAATCAACACAACACAACACAATAAGAAATAATCAAGAGATTTTTTGGGGTCCCTTTTGACACTTCCAGTAATGGTTTTTTCAAATCTTTCTTCTCTTGAAACTCCTTCTCACCAGAGAATCCCTCCATATCTTCTTCAGTCCTCTCATTTGAAAGCTCACACATTACTCACAAGTAAAGGTACTTGACAGTTAAATATATTACTTTCAGAGTCTTTGGACTATGAAACCAAGTCCCTTATTTTATCAAACACAACTATTGACTAGGGAGCAAAACCCCCTAAGATAGTAAATCTTCAGACCATGAAGGGAAATGGAATGATTTTCTAATGGAGTATATCTGACCGCCTCTGGCTTTTAGAAACTGTCTTTAAAGTCTGCTTACTGGGGCATAGATGACCACTGAAACACAGACAGATTTGTCACTTTGGCTTTCAGGACACCATCCTATAAGGCCTTAAAATACTTCAGTGGTTAGACCTTTCTTTGCTAGTCATGAGATTCCTGAATTGGATTTCATTTCTTGCCAGATTTGACACTGTCAGTGGAAAACAAATTGAAATGATTTCTTAAGAAATGCCCAAATAATACTAGTCATTGTAACAAATCTTTTTGTCCTCCATAATGCTGAGCAAGAAGAAAGTTTGACGGTAAAAGCATAGCACACTATCATTGTTCCAAAGACTTTAACCAATTCTTCACCTCCGTTTTCTTGTGCAGGGACCGGGACTTCCCTGCTGTGATAGAAGCCGGACATGAGGGGATCGCCTTCAGACCTCAGGTTGGGGAGGACCGGGTTAGAGAGCTTCTGGAGGGACTGGACGCGTTCATGTCAGCGGGTCCGGATACTCTCCACCCCAGGGTGCTGAGGGAGCTAGCTGGGGTTATTGCAGGGCCCCTGGCACGGCTCTACGAGCGATCGTGGTGCTTGGGCCAGGTGCCAGACGATTGGAAGGTAGCTAATGTGGTCCCCATCTTCAAGAAAGGGAAAAGGGAGGACCCGGGCAACTATAGGCCCGTCAGTCTCACCTCAATCCTGGGGAAACTCTTTGAGAAGATCATCAAGGAGCACATTTGTGATGGGCCGGCATCAGAAATGATGCTCAGGGGCAATCAGCATGGATTTATTAGGGGGAGATCATGTCAGACCAACCTGATCGCCTTTTATGATCAGGTCACAAAGGCCATGGACGCAGGTGTCGCGGTGGATGTAGTCTTTCTGGACTTCAGCAAGGCCTTTGACACCGTCTCTCACCCCATCCTAATTAATAAACTAGGCGACTGTGGCATAGATGCCTACACAGTCAGATGGATTGCAGATTGGCTGAAGGGTCGCACTCAGAGGGTGGTGGTGGATGGATCATACTCGACTTGGGGGGAGGTGGGTAGTGGAGTCCCCCAGGGCTCGGTCCTGGGGCCTGCGCTGTTCAATTTCTTCATCAGCGATCTTGATGTTGGGGTGGAAAGCAACCTGTTTAAATTCGCTGATGACACCAAAATTTGGGGGGAGGTGAGCACGCTAGCAGGGAGAGAGAGATTGCAGAAGGATCTGGATAGGTTACAGGGGTGGGCAAACAGGAACAGGATGTGTTTCAATACGGACAAGTGCAGGGTGCTGCACTTGGGTAGTAGGAACCAGCAGCACACTTATACGATGGGGAACTCCCTACTTGAGAGCACGGAGGCGGAAAGGGATCTTGGTGTCATTATTGACTCCAAGATGAACATGGGCCGACAATGCGAGGTCATGGTTGGCAGGGCTAACCGGACCTTGTCGTGCATCCACAGGTGCATCTCGAGTAGAGCCAGGGAGGTGATCCTCCCCCTCTATGCGACGCTGGTCAGGCCGCAGCTGGAGTATTGTGTCCAGTTCTGTGCGCCCCATTTCAGGAGGGATGTGGACAACATGGAGAGGGTCCAGAGGAGGGCCACCCGCATGATCCGGGGACAACAGGGCAGACCCTACAGTGAGAGACTGCGGGACCTGAACCTATTCAGCCTCCACAAGAGAAGGCTGAGGGGGGACCTGGTGACCGTCTATAAACTCACTAGGGGGAACCAGAAGGGTTTGGGGGAGACGCTGTTTCCCCTAGCCCCCGCTGGCATAACAAGGAGTAATGGGCACAAGTTGATGGAGAGGAGGTACAGATTGGACATCCGAAAAAACTACTTCACAGTTAGGGCGGCTAGGAGCTGGAACCAACTTCCAAGGGAGGTGGTGCTGGCCCCTACCCTGGGGATCTTTAAGAAGAGGCTGGATACCTACCTGGCTGGACTCATTTGAGTCCCGTTTTTTTGTTTAGGGTTCTTTTGTTGTTCTCCCGCCCTGGCGGGGGGTCAGGCTAGAAGATCTATTAGGTCCCTTCCGACCCTAAAACTATGAAACTATGAAACTACTGTTGTAGCTATTCAAACATTTAGCAATGTACAGCTAGTACGAACATACTTTTGATTTGATTAGCACAAGATCCAGGTCCTAAAGCCAAGTCTCCGTAAACTGACTCCAAATCCTTTAGCATAGTATATTATGCCAGATTATCTTCTATTTGCCCTTACCCCTTGTAGACCTTCTGATTGATCAGCTCTTCAAAAAACAACTCTTTTGAGCTTCAGTTTTATGTTATCACATACAGAAGGCTACTTACAATCTAACACCTAAAGCTTTCATATGTGAATCCCCAACTAGAAGCAGACTAAGCTCAAAAATGTTATGCTGTGGCTAGTAAAGCAAGCAAAATGCTGGCTTGCATCCATAGATGCTTCTCAAGTAAATCCCGGGACATCATTCTCCCATTGTACTCGGCCTTGGTGAGACCACAGCTGGACTACTGCATGCAGTTCTGGGCTCCACAATTCAAAAAGGATGTGGAAAAGCTTGAGAGAGTGCAGAGGAGAGCCACACATATGATCAGAGGTCAGGAAAACAGACCTTATGATGACAGGCTGAGAGCCATGGGGCTCTTCAGCCTGGAAAAGCGCAGGCTCAGGGGTGATCTGGTGGCCACCTACAAGTTTATCAGTGATGTTCATCAGGATCTGGGGGAATGTCTGTTCACCAGAGTGCCCCAAGGGATGACAAGATTGAATGGTCACAAACTCCGCTGCGACTGATTCAGGCTGGACATAAGGAAGAACTTCTTTACTGTCCGAGCCCCCAAGGTTTGGAATAGACTGCCACCGGAGACGGTTCAAGCTCCCACTTTGAACGCCTTCAAGACACATTTGGATGTTTATCTTGCTGGGATCCTATGATCCCTGCTGACTTTCTGCCACGGGGGCAGGGGACTGGAATCAAAGATCCATCGGGGTCCCTTCCAGCCTGAATGTCTATGAAATCTATGAAAAATGCTAAGTACATAAAGCTCACTTTGACTAAAACTATGGTATCAGGCATCCAATCAGGAATTTAGACACAATGCTTAGTAATGCTTGGATTGTATAAAGGTCTTTTCATGCATAGATTACAAAATACTTGATAAGGAAAAATAAGTCTCACCAGTCCCATTTTATGGACTGACAAAATGAAGTACAGAATAGTAAAAACCATGCAGAAAGTCTGTAGGACATCCAGGAATAGAATCACATCTAATGCCAGCTGGTGTGAATCAGAGTAGCCAGCTGGTACCCTTGAAGAGCTCCAGAGGGGATAGGAAGCCTGTGGGAATCTCGCCCATGGTAGTCTTTGTATATTGCATTTTAGAACCTGCAACATGGATTCCATTTATTACACAAGTAGACAACATATTAACAAATTCTGATGTGGTCAGAATGCACATTCAAAGCCCCTTTCTGCGTAAGCCTCTTAAAACCATCATATCCTTTGCAGGAAAGATCTCATGTGCTTATAATTAAAGGAGGTAAACCTTTACTAGACCTGTCCTTTTTAAAATAGATAGATCTTCAGCTCATTTTCAAGTAAATCTAGTTCTGTAAAAATGTATCAGGCAATGAAACCATACTGATTTTCACAAACAGAGCATCTGACCCTTTCATCCTTTTCAG
>NW_005842076.1:1791145-1816071 GCF_000455745.1 Alligator sinensis
TTTTGAAAGTGACTTTTACTTCATTGGGATCTGTTCAACAGAACTCAGTTAAATTATAAATCACAAACAACACTACTACAACCAATTTTGTAATAACAATCTTACACATACTGTACGTATTGAAATGTCTGTTTGCCCAAATCTGCACATAGTACATGAAATAAACCCCCTATTTTACCATGCCAGATAATCTGTATCCTAGATGTAATACCTGAGAGGTCTAAAACATACTCCCTTCTCTTAATATCATTTGTTAACACTCCACCAATTACCCTTTTATTTGGTACTAATTTCTGAAGACAAAATGTTCTGTTGTGTTCATACAGTCAAATTCTGTACACCAGAGATGAGCAATCTTGTTTAACTTGAAACATATTAAAATATTGTTGGTTCAAAAGTTGGACTTGAACTAAAATGATTTTAAAGCACAAGGGATCAGAGAAGACAACAAATCTATGACTGTACAAATATTAATTTCTAGAGGTGGAACATTTCTACCACTAGATTCTGGGAAAGGAAGCAGTATAAAAGTTCAGTCTGTAATTGCCCCATCTCCCTCCTCTCCCGTGCTCCTTTTGCCTTCCCTGGGGTGATCCTGGTGTGGCCAAAGTATAGCTGTAAGTCCTTCTGTTCCCAGGAAGGCTGGAGGATCAGGGAAAGCCCCCTGCCCTCTTTGCACATTGGCAACCCCAGAATGAGAAGCAGACAGGGGGCAGCACTACTACGTCCACTTGGCACCAGGCACAGGTAGGCCACCCCTGACTGGCTGCCAGGCATGGGACAGTATGCCCCTGACTCCTGTCACTACAGACCCTCCTCCAAGCCCAGCCCTAGACTTCCAGGAAAGCCCCAAAGTGGGTCACCATTGCACACCCAGCAGCCCAGCTGGTGGCAGTGGGGGTGGGGATGCCCCACAGAAGGAAGGATTGGGCCCCTTGGAGCTCCAGCAAATGGCAGGTGGTGGCAGGAGACACCCAACGCTTTTCCTTTTCCTGGAGTTCCTGCAATCGCACCAGTCAGACACCGGCTGCCACCGCCTGCCATTCATTGGAATTCTGAGGGCCTAATCCTTCCTTCTGCAGAGCACTCCACACCCTACCTAGGGACATTGTATAAAGATAGAAAAATGCTTAGCTACAAATGTTCCCTTCCCTCAGTCCTCCCTGCCTGCAACTGACAGCTGGCTGCAGGGAGGAGGCAGGGCTGGGCAGGGGGGCTGTGCTGACTTGCCTCTGTGAGATCCCGGCGGCGGGGCTAGGTAGGTGCTTGGCCAGAGCAGCTGAGCATGGACATACTGCTAACATGTCTTCCTGCATGGAGGAGTTAGCAGGGGGCTGCAAAGCAGCCTGCAATGCCAGAGGACAGCAACCTAACTTGAGTTGGTAGGGGATCTGGTACAGAATTTCAATATACCAGTCTAACCTAAATTGATTAAGTCTGAAACCACATCAATCCAGGTCTATCTTAGACCAGATTCTGCCATTTTTAAACAAGTCTATGTACACTCTGAACTTTTGGTTGGTTGTGGGTGTAGACTACTTTCTGATTACTTATACAGATTTACATATAATGTCTGTACCTGGTCTGAATGTCTGTACATGGCCTAAGTGTGAAGTAATGTGGATCAGAGGGTATACAAAATGAAAACCAGTCATTATGTGCATAATAAACAGAGAGGGGAGAAATTCTAAGCTTTGTTCCCACTTGTACCGGAAGGGAAGTTTTGTATTGATAATAGACAATACAATATTTTCTGAACAGGAACAACTTATATTTGTCAGTGAATCAACATTGAAAAGAGGATACTCACTACAGAAATAAAAAGGGTTCATGAATTCCAACTGATTTTCGATCTTCAAAAATAGTTCAAGAGGTTCCCAGTAGTGGAAATCCAATAAACTGCCTGAACATAATTTAAAAAAAGAAATTCCATTCAGCACAAAAGATAAAGCAATGCATTGTGTCTCAGTTCATGTTCAGATTTATATTTAAATTAACTGACATTGTAATAGGATGTTTCGTTTATTCATACCCACATATCCCTTATTTCACCATCAGAAGTCTATTATGACCCCTGCAGAGGGTTCATCAATGATGAAAGAAGCATAGTTATGAATCCATTTTAAACACACTTCACCCCCAGCCTCGAGAAAGAGAAATCATATTAGGTAGCTTTATAGAAGCTACCTAGTTGTTTTCCCTGGGGTTCTTAGAAGTCATTACTGAGCCTCCATCAAATTCTGATCATTTGCTTTATGTGCTTTATAATGCTTTATTAAACAAATGAACAGAGTATATTCTTTTCCTTATTCCCTCTTATGGAAGGTGACAATCCATTAACAAAATAAAACAAATTGGGAAGATATTCTGGAATCAGATTTCTAGTTTCCTAGAAAATAAGGGGAAATAATGAAGGGAGAAATGCTTGGAAACAAAAAAGCTTTTTCTTTTCTGGAAAAACTGTTGATCAACAAATGAAAAAAGCAAATGTAGATTTCCTACAGTTCTTCTGTAAAGAGAGGAAGCTACTGCCAAAAACACAGTGAATGCAATTCAAGACAGCTGCATCAAATAATCTATCATTGGCCCAGGCACACTATTACATGAAAGTATAGAAATTACTATCATATAACTACCAAGAAATGGAGAAATTATTATTTTGATAAAAACAAGTCAAATTCTAATTTATTCAGAGAATATTGGCTAAGGAGCCAAAAGGAGCTGGCTGCCCAGTTCTCACTGAATAGCAATGCCATCTAAGCATCTTTAAGAAGCCAAGCCAACATTTTCAATTAACCTTTTTTCCATTTATATGTTTAAGCCCTGATCCTGAAATGTTCTGAGAACAGAAAACACTGTGGTCAATGAATGTTTCAGATAATCAGCATCTTTCAGAACCTTACTGAGAAAACCAAAACTATAAATCTACTCAGTTGGCCACTTTATGGATTTTTTGTAAACTAAAGGGGAAAACAGAATAGTTACATAACCAGTCTGAAGAAAATCAATGGAAATGTTTTTCTAGGTGAACTTTCACACTATCAGTGACCAAAAATGGGACCTCCCAAGACACTCCTGAAAATCAATACCTACCTGATTAAAATACCCAACACTGATGCTGAAATTAATACAGTTTTTGGTATTATTTGGAAAAGTATTATCCTTTCATAAAATGATTCTTCATCATGAATCATTGAATAAATATGTTTTGACTGCTCTGATTGTAAGTTGTGACACTGTCAGATAATACCACAAGTTTAAAATTAACACATTGTCATAACTGTTTGCCTAGCAGGCACAGTTCTAAAAAGAATTTGCTGTACTGTAACATAATTATTGCATGGGGAAATGGAGTTAGAGATCCACAGTGTGAAAGATTTTACTAGATCCAGATTCTCCTAGTGCTCTCTCTTCCCAATCAGAGGCAGCTTGAAGAGCTTTGCACTGAAATTTCTTCAAGCGGAATGTTACCACTTACACACATGACAACAAGCACAATAAGCTGATGAAGGTCGCTGGTGGTGTTTCAGCAAGTGCTTCAGCACGTGCTTAACTTTATGTACATACCTTTAAGTTAACATGCTTAAATTCTTCACTGTGTTAGAGCCTCAGGCACTACCACAGTGTAAATGACCTGTAGCTGGTGCGTAGAAACCAGACTAGTAAAAATAATACTCAATACCAGAATTAGAACATGTCTGAACTTATCAAAGGACCTTGCTTCTCCATCTTTTAAGAGATAAAAACAATATATCAGTCATTTTGGCTGTACATGGCCACCATGACTTTGTGATGCTTAATTGTCAATGTCTTGTAAATTCAAGAAATAAGATACCATTAGCAGACATAAGACCACCACCTGCCACTCAGCCTGGCGGCTGTTAATGCAACCATGCTGACACTACAGAAACAATACAATAATCCTGAAGGATAAAGAAAAGGCCAGTCCTTGGCTGAATAATATCAACATTGTTTGAATTTAAACTGTTGTTAAGCCACTTAAGTATATATCCTACCAGTGTATTTTAAATAACTGTCTTAATTATTTGATATGCCTAAATCAGTTTTCTGTAATTTCCTTCCCCTCCTGCAATACATTGGGTATCCTGAAATCCCACTTAAGTCAATGGAAATTGTGCTCAATAGGCATCCTCATGGAAGCACCCAGCACCAAACAGATTCAGACTGTCAGTCATTCTTGCAATCATTTTATTCAGAGCATAGCTATCTCTATGGAGGTTTTAATGGCCACAGCAGAAAGCTTTCCCCATAATCTTTTGGATTTCTAAATTCAGTAAAAAGTAACTGTTCTCATTAGTCATTAGTCATTTCCATTTAGCATGATGCCTCTTATATAGAAATGTTCAGCTTCCAGAGGGAATACCAATATAATGGCCAAGCCAGATAGCAGAACACGATAGTTGAAAAAAAAATCAATACAGAGCCATACAGATCTCAAAGTACACTGAAAATAAAATTGTTTTCCACTGTAAATGTAATTTAAAAATCTAACGTATTCAATACATTTGATATTGATTATTTTAGCAGGATTTCTGAGCACTAATGGATACAGTCTGTACCAGCTTCAATGTACTGGAGTACAAATACTGCTTTTGTTGTCCTAGCAACAGCTAGGAAAAAATGATCTCACAAATCAAATTCAATAGAAATGCAGTGCTTTACTGAAATAAACTAAATGATTTAAAAATATGGAAGTTTAAAAATGCATTTGATGAACCCAAGTCAATCCTTTACAAATTAGACAAGAACTGAGTTTATATTTTTTACTGGGGAGCAGCAGGTGGGAAATGTGAACATACATATTAGCAAAGGATAGTAGTTACTTAGCTAATTTATTAGAATGCAATTAATGCCATAAATACTTTATTTGTTCTTGGCACAATTTCCCTTAAGTATTGTGTGCTACTGGTTGGAGCAGAATCAGAACTCCTGGGTTCTGTACCAAGCTCAGTTACTGCAACAGTCTGTGCCAAACCTAATCTTGGAAATTTCATCCTGGGGCCACTCATTAGACCCCTCATACTGAGGTTAGCTCCACCCTCCAGATGGTTTGACCCACATTACATGTAATAGAACAGTGTACAGTCCAATGTTGGAATCTTAAAACAGTTTTAATAATTTAGTGAATAGAATTTCAGTTTTAAAAGCTAGTCCTCCCTCCTATGAAGAATGTGAACAATTACATCGACCAGAAAATAATGTAATCCAAACTCTTTCAACACTTTTTGCCCACCATAACGCTAAAACCTTGAGTTCTGAATACCACTGATCTTAGGTGTTTTACCTAAGCAGGGTCTAGCCAGGTTTGCTGAAAGAAAAGACTCTCTTTGTATTTGTAGCTTCAACAAGCAATCCTTAAAGAACAGATCAAATGAATATATAAATAAACATTTCTCAAGGTTCATAAGGAACTGGCATGAGGAAAGAACAGATATTTTAGGTCTTTATGACAGGCCCATGCCTGGCTTACCTCAGCATAGCAGCCCAGATGGCCAGGCCGCAATTAAAACAGCTGACACCACATGACCAGAGAATCCATCCACGGTTGGCATGGAGCCTGGAGGACCTGGGACCAAAGCAGAGGCAAGATGTGTCCAGGCACCGGAAACAGAGTCAGATGCTCTCCCCTCTTCTGAAAAAAGCCCAGCACTTCCCCTGATGGCTGGCATGCCGGGGAAGTAGTGCAGATGGCCTGCTATGGACACAGCTGGAGAAAACTGACACACAGTTCTGACAGCCGTCTGGAAACCACATACACTTTCTGGGACTGAAAGGCCTGGGTAAACCTAGAAGGGCTCCTTCACCCACAGAGCTGAGAAGATTGAAGTGGACACCAGCCCACCCAACCCAGCTGACAACCGGCTCAGCACAAATACAAGCCCGCTCACCACTGCAGATGGAAGAACGTCTAGGAACTTGCAGGTCAGGTGGGGCTGGAAGAGGGTGGCCCAGGGAGCCCTGTGGGCACCAGATGAGGGGGAACCCTAGAGAGAAGCCCCATGGACCTGATGTGCCCCACTAGTGTGGTCATAAGCCAAGAGTGCACCAACAGGGTCCTGGTGGAGTGGCAGGTCCCATGCAAGCGCAATGTGGAGTACCCCAGGGTGGTGGCATACCTGGCCCAGCGGATGGATGGGAAGAACCTATAGCAGGAAGCTGTCTTGCCAGGAAGACAATTGAGCCCAAAGTGGGGAAGAGTGAAGGGTGCATTGGGCACTCAATCCCCACCCTCAGTGTTGAGCTTCTCAGCATTGTGGGATTCTCTAGAACACTACTGGCAACCGTTTTGGCCCCAAAAAAGTAAGGAAAATTGGTGAAACCAGCTACTAGGTCAGCTGTGAAAGGATACCAGGGCCAGGTAGCTTAAGTCAGAGAAAAGGTAGGCCTTGGAGCTGTTTGAGGTGATAGTCCTCGAGCAGTTTATCTTGGACCTGGAGGAGCAAGCCCAGAAATGGGTGCAACATCAGCCCCAGGTTCTTGATGAGTGTTATCGTGTCCGTGGGGTACCGTCTGTTCCCCTGGTTCTCGACTGCCATGACTTTGATTTTATTAACAAAAAGGGAGAAAAGAGATGACACATCAATCAGTACCCACGGAATGACAATGCTTGATCTATTACATAATTTAGGGTGCTTTTATTCTTTCTTTTCTTTCTTTTATAGATGACTGGATGGGAGGCAGCAGCTTGTCTAGGCTGTCCACAGGATCACCCCTGTGCTCAGAAGAGGATCCCTGGTGGCGCGCTCTCTTAGGTAAGTGCCAGCCAGTGTTTCTCAGGCTAATGGCTATGCCCATAATCAGCACACCGGGGTGGCTTCTGCTCTGTGCCAGCTACCCCTATGGAGGGTGTTCCCATCTGCCTTTCTCCTGTACGGGTCACTCATGGTAACCCCCTGCAGTCTCAGTCCTTTTCCCACTCCAAATAACAAGGAAAAAAAAAGATAAAAGATTTCTCTCTTCACCCACGTCTTGGTTTCCCGCCTCCAATTAACTCATTAGTGGCTTGTTATGGGCTCCGCCCAGTCTCTTTTGCCATGCTCTGTGCCAACGCGATTCCAGGATCCTTCCCTTCATCAGGGTCACGGAACTCGGACCCAGCTCCCCTCTCCCTTCCAGTTGTGGGGTGATAGGCAGTGTCCCTTCTGGGGGGCCCCTTGTGACCCCTTTCGGATGCGCATCCTAGTGCAGAACCGTGGCTCACTTCCACTCGGCGGTTCGGCTTTTCTGGACTCACCACAATTCCTGTATGGTCCTGGTAAGTAATGCAGGGGGTGCTGGCCCGGGGTTCTGGGTTCCCTCAGTCAACGCTTGCCTTGTGTCATGGATCCCTTCACCAGATCCTCTCTCTCATGAGTCTTCAGCATTCCTCTCCTCTCTGTGGTGCCTGAAGTCATCTTTCCTGGGCCTTCACCCTCTTTATACCTCCCGTAGCTGAGCCCCATTGGCTCCCCATGGGTGTGGGGCATCTCCCTGCCCTGCTCCCACCAGGGCATTATTACTGTCAGCTGCTGGAATTTCTTCAAGTAACAGGGCTCCAGTTGGGGACCCTGTTACAATGAGGCTGTATGGATCACCAAGGCCTATGTAGAAGTGGTGGAAGGACCTGCCCATGACTGAGGGCTGTAGATGGAGAAAAAGTCCCAAGTGAATCCACCTGGCCAGCCAGGACAAGACGTCAAGTCAGGACCAGCCCTCTGTGAGGACAAATGGGCACAGTGTGGAGCCACCAGACACCCAATCTAGCATTAACCCACAGGGTTTCCTAGTTGCAACATGGGACATGGGTTCCTGTGACACAACATGGAGCTAAGGGCCAGTGAGAGTGGGGTGGAAAAGATGGACTGCTATTTTGGCCACATCTGCCCAGAGCCATACCACCCCCAGCCCATTGTCAACACTCAGGTCAGTGGATGCACCCTGATGGCCATGGTGGACACAAGGTTTGGACAGATTCTGGTACGCACAGCCACCTTACTGGCTATGACCAACACCCCAACTACAGACAAGATGCTAGTCTGCATGCATAGCAGACAGCAAACTTATAAGTGATGCCAGCTGCCAGTCAGTCTTCAGGACATACAAAATGTCCCTTGGGATTTTTCAAGACCCCTCATGCTCCATGCTACTCTGTCAGGACCACCAAGAAAGTGGACACGGAAGTATCAGATGGGTTCACAGGAGAAGGCAGAACCACCCGCCTTCTCTCCCGCCACGCCTTGATGTTAATTAATTAATTGATGTCAATTAAGCGGGAGGCTACCCATTTTGGTGCCCTGATGCCAGGGGGCACTCTCTGCGGCTCCTTTCCTCCCCTATACCGCAGCCCAAGCCTCGCAGATGGCATCTTGATGATCACATCATCACCAGCCCCCACACTGGGCCCCAGAATCTTCCTAACAGGACCCCTCCATGATCCCTCCACTCAGGTGGCCTCTCCACCTTCATTCAGGCTACCTAGCCCCCCAAACTATTTTCCCCTCTCAGGTGTGGTCCCCCCAGGACCTCTGGCTACCAGCCCTGGCCCACCTCCAGGCCAGTCGGGACCCCAGGGCCCTGGCTCCTGGGTGTCCCTTGCGGTGGGCCCCTGGCCCTTTTGACCATCCTGGTCCTGGCCCCAACATGGGCCAGTCGAGGGTACTCTCTCATTCAGGTCTGGTCTCTAGCCCCTCACTCTCTCCAGGGGTCTGCCCTCCGGGCCCTTCACACAAACGGGGTCACCCACCCGGTGGTGGGGGCTAGGGGTTAAGGCGCCCCGACCTGCCTTTCACCGGGGTGGTAACTGGCCCGGCATTTCCTGGGGGCTCCCGTGCCACTGAGAGCCCCACCAGGCCACCCACTCCCAGCAGGGTGCAGTTTTAGGTCATGCCCAGGACCAGGAGCCTCCTAACCATCCCCTACAGCTCCTCCCTTACCTCCAGATGATCTCAGCAGCCCTCCAGCCAGGCGATGTTGTTGCCTGCCTCCAGCAGCCAACTACCCTGTTTATAGAGACAGCCCCTGACTCCAAAATGGCTGCCCTCATCAGGCACCTGGTAGCTGCCAGCTCCAGGCCCTTAAAGTGGCAGGCACACCTAGTGCCCTGCTACAGCCACTCTCCTTGCAGACAGGGTGAACCCACTTGATCTGGAAGATGTCATAGTCTCTGACCTATTTCAGATAGATAAACTCCATGACCTCACATTCCAGCATGATTATGGTGAAGGATTAGTGTGCTGCAGTGACAGGCTGTTACATCTGGCACAGGCAACCCAAGCCCCATGCTTTGAGGTAAGAGATGACATCTTGTATCATAATACCCAGGAAAAGACACAAGGGCAGAAACTGTCACAGTTACTGGTGCCACAGTGTCATATGGCTTCTCTAATTAGACTAGCACTTGACGGGCCCATGGGCAGACACCTGGGCAGGGACAAAACAGAAGCCTGTCTACTAAAGTGGTTCTTCTGGCCAGGGCTCTACAAGGAGGTCAGGCTCTATCGTGAGACATGCCTGGTGTGCCTGTGCCAGTTATCCACAACTGATAGACCCCCAGAGGCCTCATGGTGCCTATAACACATCAGGGTCCCAGGGGTGGCTGTAATGACCTCTGGTATCTCTGCAACTATGCCTGCACTGTCCCTAGGGTGCCTTCCTGTTGCTCCTGCCATGCCTTGATGGTACAATGAGAAATAGATAGTGTGACAGAGCACCTTTTGGGTGCCTTTTGGGAACAGGCAGCCGGCAGGTGCTTGATAAGGGAGTAACAACACTTGGCTGAACTGCTGCTCCTGGAACACCTTGGAGGTAAGGGCAGGAGCTATGGGAGTGGCTCCTGGTCCTGGGTACGACTTGAAACTGCACCCTGCTGGGGAAGTGTGGCTTGGTGGGACTCCCTGTGGTGAGGGACTCTTCAAGAAATTCCAGACCAGTTACCTCCCTGGTGAAAGGTGGGTAGGGGCACCTTAACCCCATCCCCTACCAGCTAGTTTAAACTAGATTAATTTCCAATATAAAAGTATGTAACAAAATTACATGATATCTGGTTTTAGAAAAAGGTAAATTGTATATACATTTTTCTACATACCCACAGTGTGATATTGACAACAAAAGGTTAGACTGGGAAGAGGAAATGACTAACAAATCTCTCTAAAATATTGGATGGCTATAATACTAACTATTAAGAATAGTATAAGTTGCCCTGCATGGTGAAAGTACCAGTGATAATTATTTACTACATATTTTTGCATGGCAGCATTTCCAGAAACAAGTCAATAAATGATAGTGAAAACGGCAGAGCATGACAAACTATTTCATATTTTTGGGGAATGCCCCAAGCTGAAGGATTAATTGTTGGATATCAAAAATGATACAAGAGCTATTTCAGGATAAAATATCCAAATCAGTTGTTATTGGATTGGGAATTTACCCTTAATTAATGTTACCAAATACAGTGCCATAGCAAGTGGGGTAGGGGTGGGGGTGGTGAGTGGGGTAACCAGTTAATTTTCAACAATTAACACCTAAAAAACCACAGACTAAGGAGAGGAAAGAATCAATACAGACAGTCAACTGCCCCAAAACAGAGACAGTCAGTTGCACAAGCACCCATGTCATGAGTTTTGTCTGTCAGCAGCTAGAGGTGCAGGGCCCCAGAACCCAGAAGCCCTGCACTTATCTTTTTGACAGCTGGCAGGATTTGTGGCCTCAGTAGGAGCTAGCATCCCTGCAACTTTTACCCTGATGCGCCTTAACACACACAGTGTCACCCATGTCACACGTTTTGCTTGTCAGCAGCTTGAGGTGCAGTTTCCCCTAAATCCCTGAATTTATCTCCTTGAAAATTGGCAGGCTTTGTGGCCTCAGCAGGGGCCACCACCCCTGCAGTTTTCAGCCCACTGCACCTTAATATACACAGGGTCATCTATGTCACATGTTTTGCCTGTCAGCAGCTTGGACAAACCCCAGCATCGATATTCTTGAAACTTGGCAGGCTTTGTGGCCTCACCAGGGCTACCACCCATGCAGTTTTCACTCGTCTGTGGTGTAACTCATACACGTGACATGAATTTTGCTTTCAAGAATTTGGGGTGCAGTTCCCCACAAACCCCTGTACCTATCTCCTTGAAGATTTTCAGGCTTTGTGGACTCATCAGGGGATACCACTCCTGCAGTTTTCACCCCCCCTGTGGTGTAATACATACACGTGACATGAGTTTTGGTTTCAAGAATTTGGGGTACAGTTTCCCCCAAACCCCTGCACTGATCTTCTTGAAACTTGGTAGACTTCATGCTCTCAGCAGAGGGTACCATCCCTGCATGTTTCATCCAAATCATAAAAAAACAACAAAGTTATAGATATTTCATTGATTCCCCATTATACCCTATGGCCGGATCTCTGAGGAGGCTCCAAAGCTTTGGAGCTGCTTCAGCCGGATCAAAGTGAGGACCTGGTCCGGAGCTCCAGATTGGATCCCTGGCATCTGAAGTGGCCGGATCCAAAGCCAGATCAAATAGCTGACTACTCGCACAGGCCTATCATTTACTGCTTCTGTGAAAGATAATTTGTACTCCTAATAATCTTGTGTATCTTTACCAAATAAGTAACACAAACAACTAAAATATCAGGTAAAACTGAGGTGTAGTTTAAGAAATGAATAACGCCCTCCCCCCACTAAAAAAAAATTACAACTAATCAAACCAAATAGCCTAAATCTTTTTTTTTTTTTTTTTTTTTTAAGTTTGAAACATTTCAACTGGTCAGTTGTTGAACTTGGATCTAAATATGTGTATGCCCCTGTGCAATCTCTATGACTGTTATGCGGTTTCAGTAGGATTGGTGTAAAGAGTATGGAATATGACCATAATAACATATTGAAACTTCAAGAAGAACATAGCTCATGAGATAGTAAAATACTAGCATTATCGAACATATGTGTTCCAATGTCACTGAAATGAATAGTCTTCTACAGTTACTTCATAGCAGCCAGTGAGGTTTCTTATCAGCTGTTTCAGAATTAAGACAAGAATTCATAGTGAAGAAATCATAGATAATCCATGAAAGATTTCACTTAGATAGGAAGGGGAAAGGTCAATGGGGCCTTCCTTTTAAAAACTGGCATACTTTAGCTAGGTAGTATCTCCCAACTTTTGTCTTGTTGTTTACCAGTATGATTGGTTTGCCCTTACTCATATGATATCTGAGATGGCTTAAGTGTATGAAGGTTTGATAGACAAGGTCTCATTGCTTCATCTTCTTGCAAGATACACCATCCCATTCACAAACTAAAAATAAAATAAAAAGTGAAACAAAAACAAACATGTGTTGAAACTTAGCTGTAGGGCTGCACAAAGCTTTGGGGACTGAGTCGATTCGGAGGAGATTCGGTGACTGAATCTCCAAATCTGAATAGAACCAGGGGACCAATAAAAAGGTCCAAATCAATTTGAAGCTCTCTGGATCTTTGAAAAAAATTAGGAGAGCTCTGATGATTTGGACAGTCCCTGCCTGTTGCAGCAGGGAGCTAGAGCTGGACTCCTAGCTAGTAAGTAGGGGCTGGGGGTGTCTGCTCCCCCAACCCCCCATCCCAGCTCCGACCCTTTAAAGAAAAAAAACCAAAAAAAACCCCGTAACTCAGCAGCTCCTGCAGCAGCCTTGGAGCTTCAGGGGGTTCATGGAAGAGCCCCCACATGGCACAAGGCAGTGGGGGGGGGCAGCGGGGATCACCCCCCACTGGGCAGGAACCAGTGAGTCCAGGGTTTTTAGGGGTTTTTTTCTTAAAGGCCAGAGCTGAGGCAGGCAGGGCAGCCAAGGGGAGGGGGGATGGGACAGCAGAGCAGGGGCTGGGGGGCTCATGGCAGAGCCCCCATGCAGTGTGGGGCAGTGGGGGGCAGCAGGGATCACCACCCCCATGCGGCAGCACCCGGCGAGCCCAGGGGACCTGGTAAGTTCCAGCTAGGTGCTGGGAGCTGGTGTGGGCAGGGTAGCCATTGATGAGGCTGGGAGAGTGGGCAAGAGATTGGCCTGGGTGATTCAGAGATTCAAAGACTCAGAAGCAGCCAAATCTCTGAATCAGATTCAGCTGAATCGATTTAGGACAGTGATTTGAATCACCAAATCGAATCACTGTCCCCCAAATCAGCCGAATCCAAAACGAATACTAGCCACTTCACACAGGCCTTCTTAGCAGTGAAGAGGAAATAGTAAGTCATTAAGCAAAACATTTATTGTTGGGATCCCTCTTCTTCCATATATATACCCCTTATAGCATGTGGTGAACATTGCTAATGGATTACTTGTGGCTATCAGCATGCTACATGATGAAATTATAAATAAGTAGGGTATGAATTCAAAACAGAGTTAAGCCACTGTAGCTCCCTATTTGAATGCACTTATTTTGGTATAAATGTGCTTTCTTTTCATTTACCTTGTGCTTTCTAAGTGGTTTAACCAAAGCTAAAAACCCTGACATGGGTGGGAGATATACTAATATAACCCTACTCCTATAACTGTAACAGCATAATTACATGAATAAAATTTAAAAAACCTCCTAAGCAGACCAGCCTGAAGTACCTCTGTATATACCCCATAACTAGGTGTATGATATATTTGCCACAGAGACAGCAGCCTTTAGAGCTATGGCAAGAACCAACAGGGTTGAGATGTTTTAGATAGTCAAAGAATAATACCTGGGACCAGGGTTTTTTTTATATGCCTGCTCATTCTTAGCAAGATCTCTCCTCTAGTAACTGTAATCAGGCTTCTCCCTTGCTGTTCCCCTCCCACCCCCTGCAACAATTAATAGAAAGCACTATTGGTAATATTCAGTACCTACCACTTGAACACAAGCAATTGAAAAAATGTAAATTGCAAGGGATTAAAAGACACAGGGGACAATGAAAAAAACAATTGAAAGATTGTAGCAAACTCCAGGAGAACTCTGACATGAAAACCAAAGCCCTCTTCTTATCTCCAAACTGTGCAGTTCATCCAGGTATTGAGAAACTCCAATGGGAAAATGAAAGAGGTGATCTGACAGCAGAGTCTAAATATGCCCTCTTGGGGAAGAAAGGAGAAATAGGCAAATTTGCTTAAACACAGGCCCATCCCTTCCCTTCATAGTTGTTATCAAATGTAAACATCTCACAACACACAGGGAAACTCTGCACAGCTAAGCTTTATGTTACACTGGGTGTTTTTATATGTACCCCGGGGATGGGGGAGAGGGGCACTTTATTTACAGACCAAGAGCCACTTTAATTAAAGCACCCACAGCGTTTTGTGTACCAGCATTCCATCTGGGCCCAAAGACTTGTGAATGTCCAGTTTCTCAAGGTGTTCCCTCACCTGATCCACATCAATTTTGGGCCCACCACCTGCTCCTGGATGGTTCATGTCCTTTCTGACAGCGTGATCCCCTTGGGAAGGTGAAAAACCAAAGCAAAAAAGTCATTTAGGAGATTGGACTTTCCTTGGGGATTGGATGTCAGCTGCCCCATTTGACCTCATAGGGGCCCAATGCTATCTTTGTTCTTTTTTCAACTTCCCACATATCTGAAGAAGGACTTTTTGTTGTCCTTGATCCCCATAGCTAGCCTGAGTTCAGTTTCTGCCTTGGCTTTTCTGGACTGCTCTTACAGGTGTGGGCAAGTGCTGAACAGTCCTCTTTGGTGATGCTTCCCATTTTCCAACTGGTGTAGGCTTCTATTTTGAGTTTAATAAGGTCCAACAGTTCCTTGTTCAGCCAAGGGGGCTTCATTGCCCATTGATTACATTTCTTGTGAGATGGAATGGCTTCCCCTGTGCCTCAAGGATTATGTTTTTGAGAGATGACAATTCCTTGTGTACTCCCTTATCTAGGGGTTTATGGCGTCTAATTGACTGAATAACCAAGTCTCTGAGTTTGCAAAAGTCAGCCTTCCCAAAGTAAATGATTTCTGTTTCACTGAGGGATTTGCCTGCTCTTTGGTGAACTCAGAAGTTGATCAAATCATGGTCACTGTCACCAAGCTTCCCCTCGATACTCATATCACTCACCAGGTCCTCTCCTTTGGCCAGGACCAGACCAAGTAATGCCTCTTCCCTAGTCGGCCTATATACCTCCTGCATTAGATAGAGGTTATCAATACAAGCAAGAAAGTTGCATTACTTGTCAGATTTGGCTGTGTGCTCATCCCAAGAGATGTCAGGGAAGTTGAAGTTCCCCCATGATGATCATGCATCAGGAGTGCGGGGCCTTGACCAGTTCCCTATTGAATTCCCAATCAAGTTCATCCTCTTGGTGTGGAAGTCTATAGTAGATTCCTACAAGTATGTCACCCTCCCCATGTTCTCCCCATATTTTGACCCAAAGGGTCTCAAGATGTCTTTCCTGGTTAGAAAACTCAATTTGCAGGGAAGTGAATTGATCCTTGACATAGAGAGCAACACCCCAACTCCTCTTCCCAAGACACTCTCTCCTATACAAGGTATAACCCTCCATAACAACAAACCAATCACAGGTAGAGTCCCACCAGGTCTCCGTTATTCCCACAAGGTCATAGCCATTTTCACATAAGAGAAGGCCCAGTTCCTCTTGCTTGTTTCTCAAGCTCCTGGCATTCAAGTATTGGCAGCTGAGTCTGCCATGAGAAGCCCCCTGCTTCCCAATGGGGTGAGGCAGGACCTTTCTTTGGCCTGTCATCAGAGTGGGTTCCCTTGAGCTGCCCAAGTTATTAATAATGCAGCTGGCATGACCTGGGCTAGAACTGTTAATAGACCGCCTGTGATGTCTTTAGTGGGCGTGACAGATACCGTACCATGCTCTCTTACCAGGGTCCCCCCACAACTCTCCTGCCATAACTTCATGTTATTGGGTGAAAGGAGGGGTTCAGTGGTATTCTTCTTCTCGGAGGGGGACCCAGTGACAGAGGGACTTACAGTTGCTCCGCAATGTTCCTCGGGGCTCTACCTCCCCTATACCCCGTCCACTCACCAACTGCTTGGGTGTTGCCAGTGTATTTCGGCCGTGCCCCTGTGAGCCCCTTTGCTCCAGGGTCGGACATCAACTTTGGCTCCAGTAGGTTCTTTTTTTTCCTCCCATTTTTTTGTCTTTTTGCCTGGGTGTTAAGGCAGCTGGAGCCCCCAGCCCCTGGTGCCAGATGGTTGGACACCAGATGTCAGGCATGACTCTCTTTCCCCAGAGAGGGTGAAGCCTTTTATCCCCTTGAAATTGTAGGTAGCTGGGGGTGGGAATGGATCCTCCCCAGCCTACTGCAAGGACATTATTTTCCCCTGCTCTGGATGCAGGCTCCGAACCCGCAACAACGCTCCTGCCAGCAGCAGGAGTCACTCCAAGCCTGGCATGCTCCCCGCTGGCTCTCTCTCTCCCTTTCCCCCCTGCTGGCTTCTGGTGGGGTTTTTTAATCTTCCCACGGCAGTGTCTCCCACTGCCGCCATTGGCCCAGTGCTCCCCCACCTTGGGAGCAGCCGTTTGAAGAGCCAGCAAAATGCCGGCTCGCGTGGCTGCAGTACTGGTTCCTGCTCTGGCCACACACCTGAAAGTGAGTTTTCCTGGGCATGTTGGGGTCTATCTATCCCGTACTGGGGCTCTCAGGGTTTCCCCCAGCCCCTGCAGAGCCTGTGGGGGCTTCTCACCGCCACAGACCTCCCCACTTGAGCTGCCTTGTGGCATCTGGACTTCTTGTATGGCCTCCCAAATGGCCTGATGTTCCTTTTTATGTGCTCGACATGCTTCCTTGGTGGGCTTGTCTGGGCTGAAACATCTAGAAAGTAAATCCACCATGAGATTATCCTTACCGGGGCAGTGCATTACCACGACATTGAATGGTTGAAGAGCCAGTGCCCAGTGGGTAATGCAGGTATTTTTGCATTGTTTGTTGGTTAGCCACTGCAGAGGGGCATGGTCCATCACCACCAGGAACTCCTGGCTCATCAAGTGATGTTCAAAATATTCCATCACCCAGCATATTGCTAGGCACTCCCTCTCTATCTTGGCATTTCTGGTTTCAGCTTGGCTGATCTTGCAGCTTGCGAAGGTGATTGGACACTCATCTTCCCCCCATCTTTGCAGTAGCATGGCCCCTAGAGCATTGCTGGATGCATCGGTCTGCAAAACAAAAGGGGCATAGAAGTCAGGAGTATGTACCACTACATCACGGCACATAGCCTCCTTCAGACCCTCAAAGCTTCCTTTCATCTCAGGCGTCCACTTTAGGGTCCCTGATGACCTCCCTTTAAGTGCATCTGTGAGGGTGCAGCAAGTTCCACAAAGTGCGGTATGAACCTCCAGTAATAGTTGATAAGCCTCAAGAAGGAACGGAGTTACCTACAGTTGAATGGTTCTTGAAACCATTGTATTGCCTCCACCTTGTCTGCCAGGGGTCGAGTGGTTCCCTGTCCTACACAAAACCCCAAATAATTTGTTTCCATTCCTGCCAGTTTACATTTTTTTTTGATTGGCGGTCAACCCAATTGTTTGAAGTTGTCTCAAAATTGCTCTCAGGGCCTCAAGATGTTGGGGCCAACCTGAGGTGAAGATGATGATGTCATCGATATAAGCTGCCGCATACACTGTGTGTGGTGCCAACAGGGTGCCCATACGCCTCTGAAAGGTGGCTGCCGCTCCATTCATCCCAAAAGGCATTTGCACAAATTTGAACAGGCCCTAAGGGGTTCTAAAGTGGTTTTGACACAGTCTGTGGCTCGCATCAGGATTTGCCAGTACCCCTTGGCTAGGTTGATGGTGGATATATATCTGGCTTCCCCAATTCTCTCAACAAGGTGGGCGATATGAGGCATGGGGAATGCATCGAAGGTCACTAATGCATTTCACTTTTGAAAGTCAATGCACAATCAGAGTGATCCATCAGGTTTAGCCACCGGTATGACCGGACTGCGCTATGGGCTTTGAGACAGCTGGATAATTCCCTGCTTCCACATTTTTTCAATCTCTTGTACTTCCTGTTGCAAATGTTGGGGTATAGGCCTCCATCTCTCCCTGGCTAGTGCACTGGGCGCTGTCCTGATCTCATGCGCGATCCCCCGTGCTTGCCCTGGGGTTTCTTGGAACACGTCCCGGAAGGTTTCTATCACCTCCTCTAGTTCCTGTCGTTGATCGGGTTCCAAATCTTTCCACAGTTGCACTTGCCCCTCCAGTGTGGATGCCCCTAACTCTAGGCAGGGCGGTCCCAGATCCTCTACTGTCTCCTCTTTTTGCACCAGCCAACCTTGTGGGGCCTTCCATTCCTTGAGGAGGTTTACATGGTAAATTTGACACTTGCAATGGTGTCCGGTCTTGAGCACTTCATAATCTACCGGTCCTACTTGGCAGATCACCTTAAATGGGCCTTGCCACATCACAGGGTGTTTACTTGCTGATGCTGGAAGTGAGACTAAGACCATGTCCCCTGGTTGGAATGTTCTGGGTTTTATTCTTCTATTATACTGAGTCTCCTGTTGTTCTTGAGCAACTCGCAGATTCTGACAAACAGTCCGCTGGGCCTTGTTGATCCGGTCTTGTAGCTCTTGCCAGTATCTTTCAGCTACTATTCCAGGCTCCACTGGCCACTCCCATCATTCCTCCTGAACAATCTGTAACAGACCCCTGGGACAGTGCCCATATACTAGCTGGAAGGGTGAGAACTGTGTTGATTCTTGGGGTGCATCTCTTAGGGCAAACAGTAGTGAGGTCAATATGGTATCCCATCTATGGGGGTCCTCCTGAGCACACCACCTGAGCATCCTTTTTATGGTCCCATTTAGCCTTTTGACTAAGCCATTCATCTGGGGGTGATAAACCAATGTTTTCAAGTGGGTAATGCTGAGGGTATTACAGAGACCCTTCATCATGCCTGACATAAAATTTGTCCCCTGGTCAATGAGTATTTATCGTGGGATTCCTACCCTAGTGATCCATTTTAGGAGCTCTTCTGCCACGCTAGTAGCCATAATAGACTGGAGTTGAACTGCATCCAGGAACCTCATGGCATAATCTACTAGGACTAACACATATTAGTATCCTCTGTGAGACTTTGGTAGGGGACCCATAATGTCGAGCGCTACACGGGAGAATGTTGTCTCAATTATGGGCATGGGTCACAAGGGTGCCCTCTGCGGTCTCCATTCCTGGGCTCTCTGGCACTCAGGGAAGGCCATTCCCCATCTCTCTATGTCTGGACTAGTCTTGCCTAGGTTTTGGTACACCCTAAATGACCACCTAGTGGGGTGTCGTGTGCCAATTTCCAAATTTGTTGGCGAAGCAAGGACGGAACCACTAACTGCTGCCTTTCTGCCATCCCCTCCTGATCCCTGTGGACCCAGTATAGTAGCCCCCCTATTACCTAAAAGCTGGAGTGGCTGCTGGATGTCCCCTCTCCTGGGTCCTCTGTCCCTAGCCATTGGAGCTCTAGGTCTTCCCATTAAGCCTGTCGAAACTGAGCAGCGCTGGTCACCTGCTCCATATCAATGCAGTCCTGGACAGCCTCCTTCTGTGGGGGGGCTGTTTCCCTGGCCCAGCCTTCCACTCTTCTCAGTCACTTCCTCTCCTCTTCGGTCACTCACACATGCTCAAGTACTGTGTAAAATGGTCCCCATTCTCACCCCAAGATCATCTTGCAGGCAAGCACTGGAGCCAAGATGACCCATAGTTTGCCTCTGAACTGCATTACCTTTAAGGGGAGGTAGCAGCTCCTAAAGCCACCCAGGATGCAAGTCATTACCAATGGTCTGGCTTCTATTATTCCAGCTCGCGAGGCCAGGTCTGCATGGAGGAGGGAGCGTGAGCATCCCGTGTCCAGGGTCACCCTAACTGCCCGATCCCCGATCCAGACTGTCATGACCGGGCAGTCCCAGCCTCCCTCATATGCGGTAGAATCAAAACTGCAGCCCATGGGCTCACCTTGATCCCCCTCCTTTGCCCTTTCTCGGGGAGGGTGGAGGTAGCCAAACTGTGACTCAGTTCACTAAAGCCCAGTCTGCATTCCCTTGAAATATGCCTGGCTCAATCGCAGCAGTAGCAGATGACACCCCCCAATGTGCCCTACTGCGAACCTACTCACCTCTCTTCTTCTCTACCTGTACCCTTTATTGGGGAATGGAGGCCTCGCCCCTGACCTCGCTCATTGTCCGAGCTGACGAAGGCCTCTGCAAGGTGGAGGGCCTCCTCACTGGGCCAGGGTTGGTGCCTCCTTACCCACACCTGGGTGTCCTCCTCCAAGTCCCAGAGGAATTGCTCCAACAGGTCCTGGTCTATGACCCCCTCTCAGTTGAACCAGCCTGCAGGAAGTCACTTATTGAGAGTGTCTTGCAGGTATGAAGCAGACTGCGAGGCCTCTTAACTTCTCTGGATTTTTGGTCCCGAAAAGCCTGCCTGTGGCTTTCTGGAGAAATCTCCAGATGGTACAGGATCACAGCCTTCACCATGTCATAGTTTTGTGTGTCCTTCCTCAACAGGGCCTGATAGGCTGCTTGGACTTAGTCTATCACTAGAGCACCCAACTGGTGGGTCCACTGGGTGCAATCCAGGCCAGTCTGAAGGGCTGTTGTCTCAAATGCCTCTATGTAGGTCTTGGGATCATCATCCCATGGCATTCATGACATCTTAAACAGGGCAGCATTACATTTCATCCACTCCTGCTGGTGGGCCTCCTGGAGCTGCTGTATCTCCAGCACCTGCCCTATTGCCTGAATGGCTTGCACCAGAACCTCCACATGAGCTACTGCTGGAGCCTGCATGTCTGCTTTGGTCTGGGTCAGGATCCCTTGTCCGCTAATGCAGAAGCTGCCTGTCACAGGTGGAGAAAGACCGGGGAGACTCCCGAGCCCAGGGAGGGAGCCCCAGAGCCAGAGGCAGGGCAGGGGCAGCTGCCCTGCCAGAGGCAGGGGGCAGAACGGAGAAAAAAGAAAATAAAAAAAATAACTTACTCACCGCAGGATGCGGATGTGTTTCCCCAGGTTAGAAGGGTTAGAAGGGGCTAAGTGCGCGGCAGCAGGGAGTGGGAGCGAGGGGTGAGCTTGTTATTTGTGTATCTGGGGGAATTATTCGAGCAGCCACAGAAACAGCCAAGATCTGCTGGGCTGGGTAAGGGCAAAGTGCAGGGGAGGAGGAGCCTCGCAGAAGACATCTACGACGTAGGTACCTGACGAGGGTAACCGTGCTACACAAAGCCCCACCCACTGAAAGATCCAAGTCGTGGCAGGCGAGAAAGGGCAGACTGCAGTGCGTGGAAAGACCTCCCAGAAGGCCACCTGCGACGGCAAGCCGAGTACCGGTGAGCATTCAGAGCAAGGAAGCCCGAGGCAAAATGTATGAGGCCCGGTGGCTACACTGCCGTTCCCGGCCAATGCACTACTGTGATGTCTTTAGTGGGTGTGACGGGTACTGTACTGTCCTCTCTTACCGGGGTCCCTCCCCCCTCAACCCTCCTGTCATGACTTGATGTTATTGGGTGAAAGGAGGGGTTCAGTGATGCTCTTCTTCTTGGAGAGGGACCAAGTGAAGGAGGTACTTACAGTTGCACCACGATGTTCCTCAGGCTCCGCCTCCCCTACACCCCATCCACTCACCAACCGTTTGGGTGTTGCCAATATAAATCTGCCATGCCCCTGTGAGCCCCTTTGCTAAGGGGTTGGGGGTTGGCTTTGGCTTTGGCTCTGGTAGGTTCTTTTTTTTCCCCCCCCCTTTGTTTTTCTTTTCACCTGGAGCAAGGCAGCTGGAGTCCCCAGCCCCTGGTGCCAGATGATTGGACTCCAGATGTCAGCCATGACTCTCTTTCCCCAGAGAGTGTGATGCCTTTTATCCCCTTGAAATTGTAGGTAGCTGGGGGTGGGAATGGATCCTCCCCAGCCTAATGCAAGGATGCTATTTTCCCCTGCTCTGGATGCAAGCTCCATGCCTGCATCAACGCTCCTGCCAGCAGCAGGCATCACTCCAAGCCTGGCAAATCACTCCAAGCCTGGCATGCTCCCCACTGGCTCTCTCTCTCCTTCTCTCCCCTGCCAGCTTCTGGTGGGGATTTTAAATCTTCCCACAGTTGCCATTGGCCCAGCGCTCCCCTGCCCTGGGAGCACCTGTTTGAAGAGCCAGCAAAATGCTGGCTCACATGGTCACAGCGCTGGTTCCTGCTCTGGGCGCATTCCTGAAGGTGAGTTTTCCCGGGCATGGTGGGTCTATTTATCCTGTGCTGGGGCTCTCAAGGTTTCCCCAGCCCCTGCAGAGCCTGTGGGGGCTTCTCACTGCCACACAGCCCATCCCCCAGGAGTCTTAGTTTAAAGTCCTGTCAAGAAGGTCAGCCATTCTGGACAAGAAGAGCTTCTTCCCTTTCCAGGTGAGGTGGAGGCCATCCTTTCCCAACAGTCCACTCTCTCTGAAGTGGTCAAAGAAGCCAAACCCCTCACAATGGTGCCATTGCTGGAGTCTTCTTTTCACCGCACTGATGCACCTTTCCTTCCAGAGCCCATGTCCTGAGACTGGGAGGATCAATGAAAAAACTATTTGTGCCCCCAGACCCCTCAGCCCAGCCCCTAGAGCCCTGTAGTCACACATGACCTGGTCCTGACTGCTCTGTCTTGATATAAGAGATCTTGTCATTTTTCTTTGCCATAAAGAAAATGTGGATTTCCTTTGACTATTTAAAAGCTTAGGCTTCCTTTTAGACCTCATGTTTTCTATCCAGGTAAATATTATCTTAGTTAAAAATAAGAAATCAGTAAGGGCACAACATTAACACCCATATTAAAAATAGAAACGGTTGCTGCTGGTTTGTTTTGCTGCTGTCACTGGCAGCAGCTAGAACGGCTATGGTTTGCTCAGCTACAAACAGGGTACCAGTATAACAGAGTAAAAGTAAGTTCACCAGAGTGAAAAAATCAGCCTTGTCAGAATGTTAAACCTACTCTAACAAGACTGGATGTAAAGCAAGTACTAACAAAGAGAAGAGTTTGATAGCTGGAGAAAAGGAAGTAAAACAGAAGGATGTAGGAAGGTGTGGGGAGGGGAAAGTTGATAAGCATAATTTAGTAATAGAACTTGCACCCAGAACATATAGCACACAACCTAAAGAGGTCCTCATGATGTAACCACCAGTGTAGTTGTAATTCAACACATGCAAGCCATCTGGGAAGACCTACTACCATCACCAGGGTAGTGAAAAGAATTGATTCCATTCATATTTCTTAGGTGGGGAAAAAGAATTTCTGATTCAACTGTGCTTAAAAAAATGTACATTTCCTATTTACTACCAATGAAGTCCACTGCTGATGAAGAGTTTTGGCTAATCTATGATCAGTTCTTATAAAAACAAAATCTAAATACTCTAGAAATGAGATTAACCAGTGCTGAGCTGTCTAAGTTTACAGATCATGCACATATGCAATAAAGTAACAGACTAAATAAAATATTCCAAATTTGTATCATACAGTACAAAGCTCATTCAAACTAAGTCAGTCAGATGTTCAGATGTACAGTCAGAAGATATCTAGAAGGTAGATGGCAAATTACTAACCTATCCAACAGAGCTCCAATGTGACCATTCACCTATGATGGGAAATTATTTTTTAAAATTGTTTTAACCAATCTTGACCATTGATTTCAACTGGTATCTCATGAGTCTTCTATAAATTTTACTATGTCTCTGCACATAAAACCAATTGCAAAGTTCTGACTTGGAACTTACACACAATTGTAATTGACTTTAATAAAGGTTCTGCCTAAATAAAGATAACCAGTTTTCATCTTAAAATTTACTCAAGTGTTCCTGGAATCCTATTATTGTCTGTCTGTTTGCAACTGGCCAACATGCAAAATATAGAAAAGTATACATGATGACTTCTCATTACTGGAGAGACAGTGAGTGTAAGAGAACATCACAGCAGGAAGAATGTCATAGCATAATGTGATTATGATCATGGGAAGCTTATATAGCAAAATAGAAGTAAAAATCTTATGGATGTAAGTGCAATGGGACTATGCTCATCAGGACAGACCAACAGATATAGACATAATGAGTTATTTTCAAATAATCAGCTCATTTCCACTACTATTGTTGTATTCCTACATCACAAAGATAGAAAATAGACCTACGTTCTGCAGCTCAACTCCTCAGGAACCAAATAGACTATTTAAATGTGCATAAAAGATGAGAAAATGGTGTTTTCAACTATGAAATCCTGGCAGCATTCAGGATTCTGCTAACTGTTTGCAGAGTTTGATATTTACCAAATGGAAAAATAAATAATTACACCAACTCATTTGTGTTTAAATTAGCCAGTAATAATGTATGTTTTGGAGGGATATCATTCAGTGCACATATGTCAAAGATATGTCACTACTGGTCTATGATCAGACAGAAATAAACAAAGAAACAGAGGCAGAAAAAATCCCATTTTCATCCATATTATCAATAAAGAAAACAAAAGTAAAGTAAAGCAGAAGCTATAGGTTTTTGGAGCCCAAGGCTGAAAAAATAAGAATTTTTAAGCCAACGGGCATAAGGTATAGGCAAATGATCCAACATCAGCAAGTATAAAAGGGCCAGGACTGACTGAAGACATAGTGGCACATGGTAAATTAAGGGTGCGTCTACATGTACATTAATATACTTAATGCACATTAAATTTAGTACCTCCATTGTGTGTCTTCACACATGTTCCAGGGGTAGGGAGGCTACTTTATTTAGAACAGTGTGGCAGGGCACCAGTGGTGCCTGCTATTTTAAGGGCAAGATCAGGGGTAGGCAATGTTTTTTGGCTGGAGTGCTGAAAAACACCACAATGCCTACCTCGGAAGGTGTCGGAGTGCCGGCATGGCAGAAAAACAAAATGAGAGCAAGGGGTACATGGTAGGATGCCCTATTTGTTCCCCCTGCCCCCCCATCCAAAGACCCTGCCCCCCAGCCCTATCGTCATGTGCCCCCAGCCCTGCTGCCCCTTT
>NW_005842076.1:1816228-1829325 GCF_000455745.1 Alligator sinensis
AGGGCTTACAGTATCCTAGCTGCCTGCTAGGAGCAGCCTGGTCTCCCGGCTGGCAGCAGCTCCCCAGAGCCGGGGTCGACTGCAGCTGGGAGGCTCCAAACAGCTGTGCCAGGCTCCAGGCTCTGGCATCAGCTCCGTGCTGGCAGTGACTGTGTGCACACCTCAAGGCAGGCAGTGGGGCAGTGTAGAAGATATCTAGAAGGTAGATGGCAAATTACTAACCTGTTCAACAGAGCTCCAATGTGACCATTCACCTATTCCCAGGGAAAGGGGCCACAGCTAATGGGCGAAAGGGACAGCTGAGTTGGCTGCCTGAGATGCCATCTGCAAGGCTTGGGCCATGGTGTAGGGGTGCAACAGAGCCATGGATAGCCCCCCAATATCGGGATGCATAATGGGTAGCCTCCCACCTAATTATTACACCAATATTATTACATCAAGGCATGGCAGGAGAGAGAGGTGGGTGGCTGACCCATAGAAAGGGAGCAGGCTGGTGCTTGCACCAGGCATGAAAGTTTGCCCTTGTCACAAGCAGCTCCAAGAGCCATGCTAATTAAAGTGCCCACAGCATCTTGTGTATTCAGTACCCTGAGCTTCAAAATGACAGAGCAGTGCTTTAACTAAAGCTTGTTCAATGAGCTTTAATTGAAGTGCTCCCACTGCTATTTTGAAGTGTGGTGATGCTGAATACACGAGATATGGAGGCTGATGGAGTGCCCTAATTATCACATTCCAGCCATCTCAATTAATTGAGTCTTCTCCAATGCACTGTAATTACAGTGCATTGGAGCAGCAGCATCCCCACCCATCCACAGGTACCCATTGTGAGGTACTTGGAAAATGTGCATTAGCCTGTCTTAATGCATGCTAACTAAAGAGCATGGTTTTTAAGTGGCACTTAATGTGCATTGGCTTATTTTAATGTGCATTAGCTAAAACATATTTTAGTGACACTTGAATGGACATTTAAATAAGCTAATGCGCATTAAGGTACATATGTAATAGATGCATCCTAATTGCCCTCCTCCAGTTACCTCAAGAAAAGTGAAAGAGAAACTGGGGCAATTTAGCCCTGTTTCACTTAAGTAGATTGACAGTTACAGTGCTTGGGCTACTCCATTGTAAATTCATGTTTCCTGTTTACTTGTTGCAATTTGATTTTGCCTGTCCATAGTCACAGGCTTGATTCTGATTGGATACCAGAGTTTATAACAATGATGTAACTCTGTTTTCTTCAGTGGAATAGTTTGATTGCATAAGTGAAACAACAGACTCATGCCCACTGAGCTTGGTTCTCTTCTCTTCCATGCTGGCTTAATGCTGCTGTAATTCCCTTGTCTTCTTGATTTATCTCAGTCAAAGCAAGATGGGAATCTAGTCCACTTTCTAGAAAGCTGGAACAGATGGGTATACAAATGTCTTAACTCACCACCCACTCAGCCTGTATGATCAACTCAGTAATTATGATCTCATCAGCAGTTAACACTGCTAATATATCATGAAGAAGAAAAAAAATCAAGCTTTCTTATGGGAAATGAAATAAAAGGAGACAAAAACAACACCAAGAAAAGAAATGAACTCTGCATTCTGTTCTGTTCTTTCTTTAATGTTCAATGATTTGTTCATGCAACAATAATGTAAGATAAAGTATCAGACAGATTATAGAGACTCATTAAAACTGTTAGAGTTATTTTAATCTTAGGAGATTTTTGAGCACTTAAGCAAAATCAGGGTCCCTCGATGGACACGCAACAGAGCATCACAGTCAGGCATTCTCATGGTGCTTCCTGCATAAGCAGGAGTAGTTGCTGTACATAAAGCTAACAGGTTTGGAAACAAACATCATTTTTAAAGCCTACAATGAACTAACTCTACACCTCCTTCTTGTGCAGCTAAGTATAGTATAGGGGGACAAACTATGCAGGCCCCTTCATCTGCAGCTGTAATGTAACAAAACCAAATCAGAAGGACAAAGAAAACTAGCACGTGTTTTTTAGCTCTAGTCCCCACAGAACATAAATGTTCACAGAATTTTTTTAAACAAAGACAGATAAAGAAAGCTAAAAGATGCCTTAGGGCAAACAAGTTTTACTTTGTGATGACATCCTTTCTTTCTATACTGGGTATTTTATCAGAATCTTACCATATCTTGCATTTTCATCTGCAAACTCCACACAACTTTACAAAGAAGAGCCAGTAATATTATTTCCAGTACAGATGGGCACATGGAGGTACAGAAAAAAGTGACTTGCCCAGGGTTACGCAGTATTTCTGGGTCAAAACTGGACATAGAACTAGAACCAGGTCTTCTAAAATAATGGCCAGTCCCCTCACACCAGGTTATACTTTGCTGAATATTAAGAACTGGTGAACTTTGTGTCTGGTCATACAGGAATAAGTAAGGAACATGTGCTCTATTCATACCATCAAACAAACAGTCTGGGGAAGAACAGAAAATGTACTCTGATACCACACCCTAACACAATGTAGTAGATGGGATATGAGGAGAGTACAGTAAACTGCTATTAATAACAGTTGTTAGCATATTATTACAATACCATAGCTCACAGCAAATGTCATGCCACTCTGCTTCTGGACTAGCCCTAAATGAGGACCTGATCCTGTTATCACTGTATTAATGAATGAACCCTATCAAACTCAATGGGAGCAGGATTCAGCCCTCAATTGAATTGATAAGAAGCATCATTATTTTGCTTTTCTTCTTCAGAAACAATTACACCATCCTTTTTAACTTGGCTTCTTTTTTCATGTCAATATAAAAAGGAGCTGTAATGGCCAAAGAAAATACAAGTCATTATTGCGTATGTTAAGGAAACCAGAGACATATTACTGACCTCTTATGAAAACAGCAAAATGTAAAATTTAATGCATTAATTCATAATTCGTTCCCAATGTGCCTGGACTCTACAAAACAACCACAGAAAAATCCATCAAATTGGTTTACTTTTCATTCCAATATACTAAGGCTGAGAGGGGATCTGGTGGCCATCTATAAACAGGCCAAGGGAGACCAGCAGGTAATGGGAGAATCCCTGTTTCCCTGAGCACTACTGGGAGTAACAAGGAATAATGGCCATAAGTTGATAGAGAGTAGATTCAGGCTAGATATCAGGAGGCACTACTTCACAGTCAGGGCAGCTAGGATCTGGAGCCAGCTTCCAAGGGAAGTGGTACTCGCTCCTACCCTGGGGGTCTTTAAAAGGAGGCTAGATAGACACCTTGCTGGGGTCACTTGACCCCAGCATTCTTTCCTGCCCATGGCAGGGGGTCAGACTTGATGATCTGCTCAGGTCCCTTCCAACCCTACTAACTATGAAACTATGAAACTATGAAGAGAAGGAGGACATCTAGGTACCAATTCAATGGGCACATTTACACAAGATGCTGACTGTGCAGTAGCCCGATGCTACTGCACAGTAGTATTGCATTGCAAAAACTGTGACTTGATGCTACTGTGCAGTATATTAGGCTACTGAAAAGCAGTGTCATAAAAAAGATATTCGTTGGCACAACTGTGCAGTAACTCAGGTTACTATGCATTTATTTAGTATTTGTTTATAGAAATACTAAATAAATGCACAGTAACCACTGCACAGTAGTGTCTCATGTAGGTACAGTCAATAAGGTACAAAAGCACATGCCTTTCTTTAAGCAAAATATTTGCATTTAGTTCTAAGACTATCTACATGCTCAAAGTTAGGTGCATATATAAATATGGTCCTTCCCAGTTCTCTTCCCAGTTCAGATATCACTTAGGCAAGCATAAGACACAGGTAATTCCACTGACATCAATAGCATTAGAATGGTTTAAAACAGAGAGCAGAATTGGCAGCTTCTTTCATCCCTGCTGCTCCATCATGTACTAGGAAGCACTTATTTTAATCCAAGCATAACTATCATCAGCATAGTTTTTTCTAGGTAAACACTAATGCTCCTTAGGGATTCATGCATTAATAATGTTTAACTAGCATCTTTAACACACCCCCATTTTACTGGCTGGCATTCCCATGACAATCAATGGTACTATGTGCTAAAAGTTAAGCACATTCATAAGTGCTTAGTCCTGTCTTTTACTCAAGTCAGCCTTACAAACTTAAGTGGCTATGGAGAGTCTTTCTAACACAAGAATTACCATACAACAAAATGTATTACTTTATTTTTGCATGTTAATTTTATTAGAAGCATTGTCATCATCATCATGGGACTGGATTAGGTTTTTTATTTATTATCCTAAAGAATATAGAAAATCTCTTGGCTTCTGGAAACATGTAACCAACAATTAAATGAGATAATAATAATGAATGTTATGACAGGACTGAAGAGGATTGAAGGGAAGCTTGGTGACAGTGATCGTGAGTTGATCACTTTCTTTATCCATTGCAAAGCTGGCAAATAAGTCAGCAATGCAGAAATCCTTGATTTTAGGAAAGCTGACTTTCACAAGCTCAGGAGGTTGGTTGTTGAGGCCCTGAGAGACCATGATCTGACAGGGAGGGGAGTCCATGATGGGTGGTCGCTCCTTAAGGATGTGATCCTAAAAGCATAAGGGAAGTCCATTCTGGTCCATAGGAAAGGTAGCAAAAGGGCTGAGAGACCCCCTTGGCTCAATAGGGAAATCATGGACCTCCTAAATCTGAAAGAGAAGCTTATAAGGGATGGAAGTCAGGAGCTACCACTAAGGAGGATTATGCAGCACTGGCCTACACCTGTAGGGAGCAGAGCAGAAAAGCCAAGGCTTAAATTGAACTCAAACTGGCTATGGGAATCAAGGAAAATAAAAAGACCTTCTTCAAATACGTGGGAAGTCAGAAAAAAACCAAGGGAAACATCAGACCCTTGGATGACATCATAGCATGACCAATGGTGAGGATATCTGAGAACTTGTGACACTCAGGAGAGGTTCCAGAAGATTGGAAGAGGGGCAATGTGACACCTATCTTTGACCAAAGAAGGAAAAAAGATCCTGGTAACTACAGGCCAGTCAATTTGACTTCAATCCCTGGAAAGATCTTGGAAAAAATCATCAAAGAATCCATCAATAACAGGGCTAATGGAAGGCAACATTCTGAGAGAGAGCCAACATGGCTTCATTGCAGGTAGGTCTTGCCTGACCAACCTCCTTTCATTCTATGACCAAGTGACATATAACCTGGACAACGGAGAAGATGTTGATGTCATATATTCAGATTTCTAAAAAGCCTTTCACATGATCTCCCATGATGTCCTCATGGTAAAATTGGGGAACTGAGGCCTCAACAACCTTACATTCTGATGGATGGGGAACTGGCTCTGTGGTTGGACCCAAAGAGTGATACTCAATGGAATCGAGTCAACATGATGCATAGTGATCAGTGGCATCCCCCAGGGTTCAGTACTTGGACCAATAAATTTTAATATATTCATAGATGATCTGGATTCATGTCATAAGTGGACTGGCTAAGTTCACAGATAACACCAAATTATGGGGAAGTGTGGTCACACTAGAGGATAGGCTGATGATTCAGGCCTACCTGGGCAGGCTCACAAGGTGGGTGGATCAAAACCTGATGACATTCAACATGAGAAATGCAAGGTGCTCCAGCTCAGGAGAAAAAAACCCACATCATACCTATACGCTTGGCAGTACTACACTCACTAGCACCATGACCGAAAGAGACTTGAGGGTCATGATTGACCACAAGATGAGCATGAACCACCAATGTGATGCTGTAGCTGGCAAAGCAAATAGAACTCTGGCTTGCATCTACCAGTGCATCTCAAGCAAAACCCAAGAAGTCATCCTCCTGCTTTACTCAGCCTTGGTGAGGCCACAGCTGAAGTACTGCATCCAATTCTGGGCTCAATGCTTTAGCAGGGACATCAAGAAGCTTGAGAGTCCAGAGGGCAGCCACGTGCACTATTAGAGGTCAAGAAAACAGGCTTTATGAGGAGAGGCTAAGAGGCATGGGACTCTTCAGCCTGGAGAAGCAAAGGCTCCGGGGTGACTTGGTGGCAGCCTATAAGTATATAAGGGGTGTACATCAGGAACTGGGAGAATGTCTGTTCACCAGGGCACCTCAAGGTCTAATGGTCACAAACTGCTGGAAGACTGTTTTAGACTGGACATAGGGAAAAACTTATTACTGTCTGAGTCTCCAGAGTCTGAAATAGACTCTTCCCAGAAGTGGTGAAAGTACCTGCTCTGGACACTTTTAAGAAACACTTGGATGCTTATCTTGCTGGGGTGATCTGAACCCTGCTGACTTCCTGCCCCATGGACCCTATGATCTTGTGAGGTCCCTTCCAACCCTAATGTCTATGAAATTTATGAATTAGAATCAGGGTCCCATTCTATTGGGCACAGTAATATGCAGATATAATCTCAGGACCAAAGGCAAGATGGAACAAAGTGGCATGGTAAACACAACATAGGCAAAGAGATGGTTTGTACCAGAAGCAGGCTGGCTGCAAAGTAAGCATTGATGTTTTCTGCCAGGAATCAAAATCTGAGTGCCCTACAGTAGAGCAACATGTGTGTGAATCACCCTGCAACCCATTGTCCTATGAAGACATACTTAGGGGCTTTGCCGTTTGTCTCTGTCAACAGGTATGTGAGTCAGCCTGGTAACTGCTAAAGATTTTGGTTCCTGATGGAAGCAAAAGGAAGAGAGTAGGGGCGTGCAAAACAGGCCATATTTGATTCACATTCAGCCCAAATCAGGGACAGTGATTTGATTCATTGATTCAGATCACTGTCCCAATTCGATTTGGCTGAAGCCAAATCTGAAGATTTGCTGCTGATTTGGAGAATTAGCGATTGGCCATAGACACAACTTTAAATTTTTTTCCACATACTTCAAGGTACCAGGTGTGGCTCATAAATGCTGAGATGGTGGAGTGGATGAGCATCCCACAGGAGTGTGGGGAGAGCCCCTGTGTGCTTGGCAGTGAACCAAGAAGTGGATGAGAAGTACTTCCGGTACACTTCCAGATCCTCTGCTGAGCACAGAGCCCCCTTCTCCCCCCACCCCCGCACCTCCCCTGGCTAGGCAATTGGTTGCGGGGGGACCCAGGATGCCCCCCACCCAGACCCAGGAAGCACCAGTCACTGAGCTGGGGAGGTGCAGTGGGGCCCCCCAGTGCACTCCCTGGTGGACCTGGAAGTGGACTGGAGTGCTTCTGGTCCACTTCCAGGTCTGCTGCAAAGTGCATTGAAGACCCTGTACCCCTGTGGGATGCTCCATCCACCCCACCATCTCAGCATTCACAAGCCACCTGGTACCTTGATGTATGTAGAAAAAACATTTAAAGCTGTGTCTATGTCCAAACCATCAAATCTCTCTGAATCAATTCAGAGGGTTCTGATTTGATTTAGAGAGATTAAAGGGTCCCCTGATTCAATCTGGATTCAGAGATTCAGCCACTGAATTGGACCAAATCTCCACCAAATCAAATCAGTGACTGAAGCATTGCACAGCCTTAGAAGAGAGTACCAGGAGTACCCTCACAAACTAAAACTCAGCAGAGTATGCTGATTCACAGTAAACAAAATCTTCAATAATTCTTACTATCTATGTTCCTGACAACTATTAGATATCACCTTGCAACAGTCCCTAGCACAAAATTGGGTGTGAGAAGAAATATATAGTGGTTTTATGGAGAAGTTTGAAGAGGGCATTCAATAGCTAAGAGTTGCATGTTAAAAATCTTGGAGCTAGTTGTGAGAGAAGCAGATAAACACTATCATCAGCATTGCAGAAGTGACAATAGTGATATAACAATGTAAATTTATGGACAATAGTCTTGAATATGCCACATGGAGGAGATGGTACCAGTAGAAAACCAAAAGAGGGAAAGGAAAGAGTAAGAATAACAGACTGCATTGGATGCAGACTGCATTGGATCTTAGTCTTATTCTCTAGGATTGTCCTGAGAGGTCTGAGCTGAATGACAGAAAGGTCAGAGAAAAGAAGGTTTGACCTGAGAGGTTTTTATTTCCCCTCCTACTCTAAAAGTGACATGGTGAATGTATATATTAATGGTCTCCCCCCACTTTTAGAAGTAAAAAGAAGTCCTAACAAAATCTCTAAATATCTTCCACTGTTGAATTAAGAACTCATGAACACTGCCTTCGTGGGAAAGAAAACAGATGAATATTTTGTTGAACACTGATTGGGTACACCAGATTTTCCAGGATTTTTTTTACATTATGTACAGCTCATTATTCTGTCAGTATTTGGGATGACAGCTGATGGGAAACAAATTTTGATTAGTGTCAATCAATCAATCATACTTTGTTTCCAATAGGAAGACATGCCAAATTCCAAACATTCTAATGAAATATGCCTGATGCTAATAAATGATGACCTGTCAACTGAATTGCTTACTGCATCTTTTATTTAAAGAGACTGCATTGTAGCCCAACTATAGATAAAGGGGAAGAACTTCAGAGGTGAAATTGACATTAAGCTGTGAAATTAAACCCACAAAAAGAAGATCCTAGAATGCAAGCAGCACAACATAGCTAAATCATTTCTCATATAACTAGACTGGAAGTCCCAATAAAACATTGCATTTAGGAAAATAGATCCAAGTCAGCAAAAACAAAAGTGAAGGCAATGTAATGCTTCAATAAGACGATTCTTAAAAGAAGGAAAAAAAAAATGATTGCTATATTTTATAACAGTTTCTACATTTAGATCCATGTACTTTAAATATAGCACCCTGAAGCCCCCCAGCGACCCCCAACTGCCGTGGAGCATCCCCCCACCAACCCCCAGCAGCAGCCAGAGGTAAGCAGGGCCCATGGGGAGGGGACTAGCCCAGCTCAGCTGTGGGGAGGCAGCTAAGTAGGAACTGGGGAGGACCTCGCCCCACCCCAGCCCCTACTTGGCCCAGCCCCCAAGGGGGACAGTAGAGGAGGTGACGGGGTACTCACCAACCCCTCTCCAGGTAGGCACGGTCCCCCAAATCCTGGGCAGGGCCCTCCCCTTGCCCAGGAGTAGACAGGTGCTGGAGGCGGGCCCACTGCACATGTAGTTTAAAAGGGCCCGCCAAAGGCAAAAAGCCCCAGAGAGGTTTACGGAGTGGCACGAGATGCATGAGTGAAAGCCTGTCATGCCCCCACACCCTAAACCCCCCCAGCAACCCCCAACTGCTGCATAGCCCCCCGCCAACCCCCAGCAGCAGCTGGAGGTAAGCGGGGCCCCTGGGGAAGGGGACTAGTCCAGCTCAGCTGCAGGGAGACAGCTAAATAGGAACCGGGGAGGACCTCACCCTGCTCCGGCCCCTACTTCACTCAGCTCCACAGGGAGCTCCGTGACCAGAGCCATGTGAACAGGCTGCGCAAACAGGCATGCTTGTCTGCCCAACATGTGAGTTAGAATGGAGTTTGCACAGGAGGGTGAGCAGGAGGGACCGAGGCCCTTCCTGTGTGCCCCCTTGGGTAAGCATTCCCAGCTGTTACCAGCCTACCAGTGGCATGACACAGATGGGCACGCGCTGCACCCCGAGGGTCCCCTTGGGGTCTGCAGCCCCCCCCCCCCCGGCTCCGGCTCCTCAGAGGCCTTCACCCATATGGAGCCCATGGTTCTGGGCTCCACAGATGGAGCCTCTGGCTCTCAGCTGTGGGGGCTGCCTGTCACTTTTTCAGGTTCTGGGGTCCAGGACCATGGCCACCTCCCCTTGTGAGGTCTGCTCCCTTTTGGCCTCAAAATACATCTCTGGTGCACCAGCTAGAGGAGCTGCAGGCCGCAGTCCAGAGACTGCATGCCATCAGGGACTGTGAGCAGGAGATCAACTCTTACTGCCAGGCCCTTCTCCCCTGAGAAATGGAGGGTAGACCACGGTCTTCCTCCAGGACAAGGGAGGACTTGGGGACCTCCCCTTCTGTCCAGCCAAGGGATTGAACCAAAGTGGCCATGGGCCCCAAGGCCCGCCACACCAAGGCCCCTGCCCCACTGGAGCTTTACAACAGGTACGAACCGCTTGCAGTCCCAGCAGAGTCTGATAAGTTGCCAGCTCCTGCAGGCAACACGGGTTCAACTGTAGTTACCGCCCCCGCTCTCCCTAAGACAAAATGCAAAGTGTGTGTTGTGGGAGACTCCATCCTGAGGGGGATGGAGGGGGCAATCTGCCACCCTGACCCCTCAGCCCGGGAAGTCTGCTGCTTCCCAGGAGCCCGTATCTGAGACATTGTGGAGAAGATCCCTAAACTCCTCCAGCCCACAGACCACTACCCTATGCTCCTTATCCATGTGGACACAAATGACACTTCTCAGAACCCTCCCAGCTGGGTCATGAGGTGCTACAGGGATTTGGGAGCAGGGCTTAAGGGCTTGGGGACATAGGTGGTGTTTTCCTCGATCCTTCTGTTTTTGGGCTTTGGGCTGAGGAGGGAGAGGAAGATCGAGGTAGTGAACCAAAGACTGTGGTGCTGGTGTCATCAGGAAGGATTTGGCTTCCATGACCACAGTCTGCTCTTTGGTGAGAGAGGCAGTGAGCTGCTGGGAAGGGATGGCCTCCACCTCTCTCCGCTGGGGAGGAGGCTTTTCTCAGGCAGACTGACTGACCTGCTTCACCAGGCTTTAAACTAAGCCTGCCGGGGGACAGGGGGACTATCGCCACTGCTGGCCCATTGAGCAACACTTGCAAAGCCAGCAGGCCAAAGCACTTAAGGGATCCCACCCCTGCTCCAGCCCTAGAGTGAGCTGCAGGCAAGGCAAGGCCCCCAAAGGGACACTTGCATGCCTGTACACCAATGCCAGGAGCTTGGGGAATAAACAGGTGGAACTTGTCCTCCTGCTCAACACAAACAATTATGATGTCATAGGGATAACAAAGACCTGGTGGGACTCCACCCATGACTGGACCATGAGTATAGATGGCTATACCCTGTACAGGAGGGATCGAGTGGACAAAAGGGGTGGACGTGTAGCTCTCTATGTCAAGGAGAGCTACGCATCCCTACAAGCCGACATCATCACCCAGGGTGGATGACTAGAGACCCTCTGGGTTAAAATCCATGAGGAACACAGCACAGGGGATACAATGGTGGGAGTCTACTACAGACTTCCCTCTCAGAATCAAGAGATTGACCAGGAGTTCACCAGGGAATTGGCTGAGGCTGCACGCTCCTGGTCCATGGTTGTCATGGGAGACTTCAACTACCTGGGCATCTCATGGGAAGAGCACACAGCCAAATCCAAAAAGTTGCAAAGCTTCCTCATGTGCGTGGATGAGCTCTATTTGACTCAAGAAGTCTACGGGGCAACAAGAGGCAAAGTGCTGATCAACCTGGTACTGGCAACTGGGGATGACCTAATCAGTGACCTAACGATTGAAGGGAAGCTGGGTGACAGCAACCACGAGCTGATCTTCACTATCCACCCAAAAAGATGTCAACTCAGTCAGCAGCATAGAGGTCCTTGACTTCAGGAAAGCTGACTTTGACAAGCTCAGGAGGCTTGTCAGTGGGGCCGTAAGGGACCATGACCCCAGGGGGAAGGGAGTTCAGGAAGAGTGGTTGCTCCTCAAGGTAGCGATCCTAGATGCAAAAGCTAAAACTATTCCATCTCGGAGGAAAGGCAGTAAGAGAGCACAGCAGCCTCCTTGACTCAACAAGGAACTAGCAGTCCTCCTGCATCTAAAAAGACAGACCTACAAAGGATAGAGGACGGGATCCACCTCCAAGGAGGAATATACTGCACTGGTCCGGACCTGCAGGGAGCAAAGCAGGAAAGCCAAGGCTGCAATGGAACTCCAACTAGCTTTGAGTATCAAGGACAATAAATAGTCCTTTTTCAGATATGTGGGGAGCCACAGGAAAAGCAAGGGCAACATTGGACCCCTGCTAAACCAGAAGGGAGAACTGATGACCAATACCCAGGAAAAAGGCAACCCAGGCAGAGAAGCCTGCTCAGAGCTGGCACCTTGGTCTCAGCTGGAGGTGGTTGACTTCCTGGCCAAATGTTGAAAGCAGTTCAACAGTTCAACAGTTGAAAGCAGGCCGCCACACTGGGAACATCTTCCAGGTGATAGCTGTCCAGATGGCTGGGCAGGGGGTACACATGGCACACTTGGCTCAGTAAAGGCATCCAGGAGGGCTTGAGGGCAAGAAAGGTGGCATACAATCAGTTGAAGCAAGGGGCAATCACCAAGGAGGATTACACTTCTGTTGTTCATGATTGCAGGGAGGCGGTTAGGAAGGCCCAGGCAGAGTTGGAATGAGGGCTGGCAACTAGAATTAAGGATTACAAAAAGTACTTTTTCAAATACATAGAGAATAAGAAGAAGGCACCAGGCAACGCGGGGCCCCTACAGGACAAGCTTGGCAATCTGGTGATTGCAGCAAAGGAAAAAGCTGATCTCTTCAATGAGTTCTTTGCCTCTGTATCTCTGGGCAGAGACCGAGACCACTCCACCAGTAGGATTACAGATAGGCTCGGGGGACAACATGCCATGTCTAGAGTCAGGGACAATCTAGTTAGGGAACTCTTGGAGGGGTTGGACATGTATAAATCAGCAGGTCCAGATGCTCTTCATCCGAGGGTACTGAGCGAATTGGCGGAGGTTATAGCAGGGCCCCTGGCATGGCTGTATGAGCGCTTGTTGTTCTTTAGCCAGGTCCCAGAGGACTGGAAAATGGCCAATGTGGTCCCCATTTACAAGAAGGGGAGAAAAGAGCACCCGGATAACTACAGGCCAGTTAGTCTCACCTCAGTCCTTGGGAAGACCTTTGAGAAAATTATCAAGGAACACATCTGCAGGGGTGCAGCATGGGAGGTAACGCTCAGGGGCAACCAACATGGGTTCATTGTGGGCAGATCCTGACTGACTAAATTTGTTTCCTTTTATGACCAGGTCACCAAGTCCTTGGATGTGTGCATTGAGGTGGATGTCATCTACCTGGACTGTTTCTCATCCTAGTCTCATAAAAAACTAGGTGACTGTGACATTGATGCCTACACAGTCAGATGGGTGCCAAATTGGATCTATGGTTGCACCAAGAGAGTGGTGGTGGATAGGTCATTGTTGACTCCAGGATGGACATGAGCCGCCAATGTGAGGAAGGAGGCATAGTTTCATAGTCTCGTAGT
>NW_005842076.1:1830026-1830577 GCF_000455745.1 Alligator sinensis
ACTTCACCCCACATCTTAGTGTCATCTGCGAATTTGAACAGGGTGCTTTTTACCCCCTCACCCAAGTCACTGATGAAGATATTGAACAGCACAAGCATGAGGACCGAGCCCTGGGGAACCCCACTGCCCACATCCCTTCAGGTCAAATAAGACCCATCCACCACCACCCTCTGGATGCGGCCCTCCAGCCACTTAGTGACCCATCTGACCATGTAGGCATCAACACCACTGTCTCCTAGTTTCTTACTGACAATGGGGTGAGAGACTGTGTTGAAGGCCTTCCTGAAGTCCAGAAAGACTATATCCACTGCGACACCTGCATTCAAGGACTTGGTGACCTGGTCGTAGAATGCCACCAGGTTGGTTTGAGAAGACCTGCCCCTAATGAACCCATGCTGGTTGCCCCTGAATATAACCTCCCCTGCTGGCCCTTCCTGGATATGTGCCAGGATCATTCTTTCAAAAAGCTTCCCCAGGACTGAGGTAAGACTCACGAGCCTATAGTTTCCTGGGTCCTCCTTCCTCCCTTTTTTGAAGATGGGGACCACATT
>NW_005842076.1:1830611-1833867 GCF_000455745.1 Alligator sinensis
CCATGAATGCTCGTAGAGCTGTGCCAGAGGTCCCGCAATGACCCCTGCTAGTTCCTTCAGCACTCTGGGGTGGAAATCATCAGGACCTGCAGATTTAAATACATCTAGGCCCTCCAGAAGTTCCCTGACAAGGTCCTCATTAATCCTAGGCCTGGGTGTTCCACCCACAGGGCCCTCGGGGGGGCCATTGGGGGAGATATCTGGGTTCCTCCTCAGAAATACAGTGGCAAAGAAATTGTTGAATATGTCAGCGTTACCATCTAGTGAGATGACCAGATTTCCTAGCGCGTCCTGCAGAGGTCCCACGTTACTTGGCACCTTCTTTTTCCCCCCTATGTATTTGAAAAAAGACTTCTTGTTGTCCTTGATCTGGGTCACTAGTCCCAGCTCCATTTCTGCCTTGGCCTTCCTCATTGCCCCTTTACATTCCCGAGCTATTGAGGTATAGTCCTCTCTTGTGATGCCCCCACCCTTCCAACAGGTGTATGCCTCCTTTTTCATTTGGAGACATTCCTGGATGTTTTTGGTGAGCCATGGGGGCCTTTGTGCCCTCTTGCCCCTTTGATTCATGTAGGGATTACTTCCCTTTGAGCTTGGAGGACTGTCTCCTTAAGGAGCGACCACTCCTCCTGGACACTCAACTCCCTCCAGCTCTGGGACCTCAGTGCTTCCCCCACTAGTCTTCTTACCTCATTAAAGTCCACCCTCCTGAAGTCAAGGGCTGCTGCCTTGCTGGAAGATTTTGCCACCTTGCGCTGGATGGTGAATTCCAGCAGATGATGATCACTATCGCTCAGGTGGTTGAGCACCTGCAGACCCTGTACCAGGTCGTTGTCCATGGCCAGGACCAAATCCAACAAGGCATCTCCCCTGGTGGGGCTGTGTACCTCTTGGGTTAGATGGAGGTCCTGTATGTCAGTTAAGAACCTGCGTGAGTGGTCAGACCTGGCTGTCTGCTCCTCCCAGCAGATGTCTGGCAAGTTTAGGTCACCCATGATGACCACATCCTTGGACCTAACAGTCAGTAAGGTTAACTGCACCTTGACATGCATCTACAGATGCATCACAATCTGGTCCATGGAGTTGATCCTTCCCCTCTATGTGATGCTGGTCAGGCTGCAGTTGGAGTACTGCATCCAGTTCTGGATGCTGCACATCAAGAGGAATGTGGCTAACCTTGAGAGGGTCCAGAGGAGGGCCACTTGCATGGGCAGGGGGAAGCAGCCCAGGCCCTACAAAAATAGACTAAAGGGCCTGAATCTACTCAGCCTCCTCAAGAGAAGATGGAGAGGGAATCTGGTGGCCATCTATAAACTCACCAGGGGGACCAGCGTAAAATAGGTGAGGCTCTGTTACCCCAGGCACCACCTGGGTAACAAGGAATAATGGCCACAAATTAATTGAGAGCAGGTTCAGGCTTGATATCAAGAAGAATTACTTTATGATTAGGGCTGCCAGGTTCTGGAATGGGTTCCCAAGGGAGGTGGTGCTCTCCCCTACCTTGGAGGCCTTCAAGAGGAGGTTGGATAGATATCTGGCTGGGGTATTATGATCCCAACACTCATTCCTGCCCAGGGCAAAGGGTCAGACTTGATGATCATCTGTTCAGGTCCCTTCTGACCCTAGAAACTATGAAACAAGGTAGTAGTGCTGCACAAAGGCCAACTCGCCAGCCACAGCCCACTGGCAACTGGCCCAGAGAGGCAGATGCCTCTATTGGCTGTGCAGTCCATGTCCAGGTCTGGCAGGTGCACAGCAGGTCACAGCCAGGCAGCAGCCCCCACTGGGGAACTGAGACTACTGCAGTGGATAGAGAGTGCAGGAAACTCTCAGGGCTGCTTCAGCAATCCAGCTGGCACACGGGCTAGTGTCCCCAGGTATCAATTGGCTGGGCCCCAGAAGCTCCTGAGAGCAAGTAGCCCTGAACTACTCATGCCACAGACTGTGTACTAAACTAGGGCTTGATCCTAGTTCCATTACAGTCAATGACAAAATATTTATTGACTTCAGTGGAAAAGGAATTTACTCTGGAAGTATTTTAAAAAGGCAAGTCTGGACAATTACAGTCTGGGCCAATGCTACCATTGTCAGAGAGAAAAACAGCAAAGATTTGTTACTTTATGCAACTTGCCATCACAAAAAGCACACAGTGTCAAGCACCGTGATGTTGGCAGATTCCCACTGAGTTGCTGAACAACTCATTAAAAGTGGCATGCAAACAGAATAGCAATCACAGTATGTGAGCCCTGAGGCACTGCCCCTTGCATTTAATAGTCAATGGATAGAGAGCGACGCAGTACAGAGGCTTCTGACCATTTGCAAGCAAGTGTCATGATCACCTTCTATTCAAGGCAGTATCCATCTCACTGATAGCTTGTTCTTCTAGCTTGTTCTTTTTCTCCTTGCTCAACTTATCTTCCTATCTTGTGTGCCCAGAGCAGTAGATTGAAAAGGAGCACAAAAAAGGGGACAGGATAATCTAACGTAGCATGGTGGCTAGTAGGGCTGTGCAAAACAGCAGCATTCTGCTTTGATATCTATTTCGATGTTTCGATAGAACAATGTTTCATTTTGAGTCTTGTTTCATTTCAAAAGAACTGTTCTATTCGGTTTCATAGAAACAGTTTCACCGATTTGATTTCATAGATTTCATAGACATTAGGGCTGGAAGGGACCTCGGAAGATCATCGAGTCCAGCCCCCTGCCCAAAGGGCAGGAAGTCAGCTGGGGTCGTAGGATCCCAGCAAGATAAGCATCCAGTTTGCTCTTGAAGGTGTTCAATGTAGGCACTTGAACCACCTCCGGTGGCAGGCTGTTCCAGACCTTGGGGGCTCGGCCAGTAAAGAAATTCTTCCTTATGTCCAGCCTGAAATGGTCTTGCAGTAGTTTATGACCATTCGACCTAGTCGTCATCCCGTGGGGTGCTCTGGTGAACAAACATTCCCCTAGATATTGGTGGTCACCCCTGATAAACTTATAGGTGGCCATCAGATCACCCCTGAGCCTGTGCTTTTCCAGGCTAAAGAGTCCCATAGCTCTCAGCCTGTCATCGTAGGGTCTGCTTCCCTGACCTCTGATCATGCGCATGGCTCTTCTCTGGACTCTCTCAAGCTTCTCCACATCCTTTTTGAATTGTGGAGCCCAAAACTGGATGCAGTACTCCAGCTGCGGCCTCACTAAGGCCGAGTACAAGGGAAGAATGACGTCCCGGGATTTGCTTGAGAAGCATCTATGGATGCAAGCCAGCGTTTTGGTC
>NW_005842076.1:1834740-1842866 GCF_000455745.1 Alligator sinensis
GACCAGTGCAGAATAATCCTCCTTGGAGGTGACTCCCATCCTCCATCCTTTGTAAGCCTTTCTTTTTAGCTTCAGGAGATCTGCTAGGTCCCTGGAGATCCAGGGGGGTTGCTGTGCCCTCTTGCTGCCTTTTTTTCCGAGATGGAATAGACTTAGTTTGTGCATTGAGGATCGCTCCCTTGAGGAGCAAACACTCTTCTTGCACTCCCCTCTCCCTGTGGTCATGGTCCCTTCGGGCCTCACTGACCAGCCTCCTGAGCTTGTCACAGTCAGCTTTCCTGAAGTCAAGGACTTCCGTGTTGCTGACTAACTTGCCAGCTTTTCGGCCGATGGTGAAGGTGATCAGCTCGTGGTTGCTGTCACCCAGCTTCCCATCAATCACTAGGTCACCGACTAGGTCATCCCCAGTAGCCAGTACCAGGTCGAGCAGCGCTTTGCCTCTCATTGGCCCATAGACTTCTTGAGTCAGGTAGAGGTCATCCACACACGAGAGGAAGCTTTGCGACCACTCAGATTTTGCTGAGTGATCCTCCCACGAGATGTCCGGGTAATTGAAGTCACCCATGACAACCATGGTCCTGGAGCATGCAGCCTCAGCCAGTTCCCGGGCAAACTCCTGGTCAAGCTCTTGACTTTGGGTGGGAGGTCTGTAGTAGACTCCCACCATTGTGTCCCCTGTGCCTGAATCACTGACAGTGAGTCAATTAGTTGATTCGGATCACTGTCCCTGATTCAATTCAGACAAATCCGAATCTGAAATTTTGATGTTGATTTGGAGAATCAGCGATTCGGACATAGACACAGCTTTAATTTTTTTTTTACATACCTCAAGGTACCAGCGCAGTTTGTGAATGATGTGATGCTGGGGCCCATAGAGCATCCCACAGGTGTCGGGGGGGGCCCTCCATGTGCTTGGTGGTGAACCCAGAAGTGGACCAGAAGTACTTCCAGTCCACTTCCAGGTCTGCCAGGGATTGTACTGTGGGGCCCCGCCACACCTCCCCTGACTCAACAATCAGTCATGGGGGGACCCTGAGTGCCCCCTCAGATCTAGGAGGCACCAGGTGCTGAGCCAGGAAAGCATGGGGGGGGGGGGGCCAGCACACTCCCCAGTGAACCCAGAAGTGGACCGGAAGTGCTTCTGGTCCACTTCTGGGTCTGCTGCCAAGTGCACTGGGGAGTCCAACGTGCTTCTGTGGGACGCTCCATCCGGCCCAGCATCACAGCACTCGTGAACTGCCTGCTACCTAGAGTTATGTAGAAAAAACATTTAAAGATGTGTCTATGTCTGAATCTCCTAATCTTTCCGAATCTCTCCAAATCAATTCAGAAGATTCCAATTCAATTCTCAGCGATTAAAGGGTCCTCTGATTCAATTCAGATTTGGAGATTCAGCCACTGAATCAGGCCAAAACTCCACAAAATCAAATCAGGGACCAAAGCTTTGCACAGCCCTAATGCCCAGTCCTTCAAAAGCTTTTCTTTTTTCCACATAGATTTAGGAATAGCAGTGAACATTTTGAGTATATTTTACTCTTCTTCCTTTTACTCATAAACCTTTTTATGTTACCTTTTAGATCAACAGGTTCTACAACTTTCATTTTAAATTAAAACAAAACCCACCAAATGAGACTCAACCATTACAGTATTCATATACACATCTTTATAAGCTCAAGTTTCAAAAAATGTATTTCCACTTGTGAAGACAAAGTTACTAGAATCCTGTGTGCACTTGAAATATTTGGAAATAAGTACAATAAAAACTTTTACTATTTGGGTTTCAGCTATCTGCCAGGAGCTTGGAGTTCATTGCAAATATGATGGGCTAAATGTCAGAACACTTCAACAGCTGTGTTGCAATTCTTTTCATGGCATCTTTGACACTTCAAAGAAATACCAAAAAACTTAACATCTTATAGGGTGGTCTATAGAGATATTTTGAGTGCAGTAGACTAATTGTATTGCACATTAGCATGATGGGCAAAAACTATGCTAAAGCACTAATGTGCAGTAGATTTAGTCTACTGTGCATTAACATCACCAAAAGACCATATATTTGTGCTAATGCACAGTAGTGCCGATTATGGTGCATTAAGTTAGTACCTGTCATTACAGGTACATTAACGTGTGTGTAATGTAAACACACACTATGGTACCCTTAAAGTTGTAGAAATCTTTCTTCACGTCTCTGCATGACAGTATCCAAAACATAATAGAAAAATTGACTTTATAGTAATTTTCTGAATTAGTTTGTGGTTCTTCTTTGGCCTTGTCATTAAAGATCTTTTTGGTCTACACGCTAATTTTGCTATAGGACACTAACTTCACTTTTCAGCTAGTTCCTTTGCATTAGTCGGGACACTTGCAATCCCTTATCAGAACAGTGGTTTTCAAGGAAATCCTTTGAGACTTTTAGCAGATGCATAGTTTGTTCAATATTTACTTCTACTTCTTGATGTGTTTTGACTTCATAAAAGCAGATCGTGCCAAAGATGCACAAGAATTTATAGTTGCAGATTCCGTAAGCCAGCAGTTCAGCATCTCTTGGACTTCTGGTGCCCATGAGTCTACTTAGGTTTGAATTATTGGTAATTTGAAACTAAAGCATCATAAACTTCTGAAACTTGGTAATGAAATAGGCATAGAGAATCAATCAGCTTCCCCAAAACTTTCATTTAAAATTTTTGAGAACATATCAGTGTATGTTGTCCCAGCACTATAACACTGTAGCTGTGCTACAAAAAACAAAAACAAACCAACCCCCTTCCCCCAAAACTTTTGAACCATGTTAAAAAATACCACAGTTTCAGGATAACTCACAGCATGATTGAAGTTGAGTCAAGTAATGTGTATTGGACAGGAGAAAAATGATCTCTTGTTAAAAACCCACATTCTATTCTGAAATGCAGTGTATTTGCCTTTCATATTTGTACTGTTATCATAGCCTTGACCTTTCAAATCATTAAGTGAGATTCCCTTTTTTTTAACTGTTCAAGAAGAGCATTTGTCATTCCACTGCCAGTAGAATCTGTCACGTTAAAAAATCCAACAAAAATGTTTTGATTGTGACTGTCTTTTCTCACATCAGTTGCTTTTTCTGTAGAAACAAATTTAACTATCATTGTCATCTGTTCTTGTTTACTAATGTCTTTGGTGCAGTCAAGTATAATAAAATAATAGTTGGCAGCTTATAAGGCAGAAATTTCTTCTTGATCATGTTCCCAGGAATTTGAATAATTTTGTTTTGAATATTTTTACACAGGTAACAATCATGAACTTCCTTTGAGGTAATTTGTCAGACAGATTCTTTCATCATAAGGTCATATTTGCCACAGAACTCCACAAACTTCAAATTCAGTGTAGGGTAAATAAAGCTTGTCCATTGAACCTCAGAAGGGGAATGAGGATTTTTTTTTTTATTGTATGTACCCCAATCAAATAAAAAAGCATGTCCAAACCAGGCTGTGAGTGTTCTACCAGAGAATTAATTTAGCACTGGTTTTCTTTATCAATCACACAATTTTGCTTCCATCTAATTTTTAAGTCTCTCTGCATATGATGGTTGTTCACATGATCTGCTGATTTCTCAGGTTGCACCAGGATATTCAATAGGTGCATCTACAGCCACATCCAGACATGCATGGACATTTGGTTCTCCAGGGACAACTAGTGGTGGTGTACCTTATGCCACTGCTAGTTGTCCCCAGGGAATGCCTGTGCCATGTGAGCTGTAGCATGTGGAAAGTTACGCCAGGTGGAGTAGGGGAGGCTGGGGCCAGCACTGGGATGGCCCCAGCAGCCTTACCTGGGGTCCTGGGGGCCTCCCAGGGCTGCAGCAGTGGCGATCCTGCCACATGGAGCCTGGCCAGCAGTGGAGCGTAGCTCTGGCCTGCCAGGCTCTGACTTTGGGCGGCACATGCTGCTGCCACATGTGCTGCTCCACCTTTTTTTCCCCACAGGTTTTTTGACCCCAGGGATATCCAGGGGTCAAAAAAACCCTCCGCACTGCAAGCAAGGAGCATGGAGAACAACAGAATGTGCAGTATGTGGCACCACTGGCATGTCTGCAGTGCCACATACTGCACAGCCATGCTAGTCCAGACATGGTCTACACGTGCACTTTGCTACAAAGTAGACTAATTAGCTCTACAGGAAAGCATCACCATCTACACATGTGTTGGAATTAGGGCACAGTAACCTAATTAACTCCATCATAAGATAATACTGTCAGAGACAGCACTATCCTACAGTGGAGAAATTTACTGTACTGAAATGCATGTGTTGATGCTAACCACAAGCGCAATTTATACCCACTCAGCCCAGGCAGAAGGGGACCAGACTTGCATGCCTCCTAGCCATACAGTTTCACATTTGCAGCGCCCTTGTGCCTCAGCCAGCCCTGATGCCACCACCAGGAGCCCAGAACTGACTCCCACCCTCCCCCCATGCCAGTCTAGGGCTGCTCTGCCTCTGCTTAAATTGCTGCATGCTGGGCGCACATATAGACACTGAGACCAGAAGCAGTTCATTCCAACTCAAACCCCTCCAGAGTTTATTGCTTTACATAAATTGCAGTGTTTCTGCATTCCTATATGAGTTCTATAAGGTGTGTACTCTATGCCACAAGGTATAAATGTATGTGTGTCCCTATATAAATTTTATAAGGTATGTAGTATATGCCACAAGGTATAAATGTATCTGTGTTCCTATATAAATCCTATAAGGCACATATATGCTGCAAGTTATAAATGTATAGAAATAAAATATAAATGTATCTCCCTTTCTATATAAATTCTACAGTGTAATATCCAGCATAATTATAAAATTGAAAAGAATAAATCAATGAATATAGTAATAAAATAAAAAGGTCTAAAAGAAAGCAAAAGGTATTGTGGAATCCCACTTGCTAGGCTAGCAAGTAGGAAATCATTCAAATCAATGGTAGTAGTAGGCTTCATTGTCTAACTCTCCTGTGCTGCTGGAAGATAGCTCAGTAACTGTTAGACCTCAAAGCAGAAAGCAGGCCAGTTCAAACAATGCTGCCTTTTATGCTTTTTCTATCACTCCCCGAGAGCACCGAGATTGGAAGGGACATAAGGGAAGGATCACAGTCACTGGCTAGCTACACAGTCAATATGAGAGCAGCCCTTCCCTCCTCTTCCCCCTCCCTCTCTTTACTTTCTGTTTCCCTGCAGGCAAGCCCAGCTTGAGCATCGAAACTCAAAACATTTCAAAACTGTCAAAACATTTTGACTACCCTCTTTTCATTTTGATGCTGTTTCAAAGCCCTTCATTTCAATTTTGCTGTTTCAAGCTTGAAACAAGTCGAAACAGCATCAAAATGAAACAGTCGGCGAAATTTTGCAGAGCCCTACAAAACACCATTCCTGGCTAAAGGAACATTTCTGAGGTTAAACAACTTGCAGCACAAGCAATAAACAGAAGCATCTGAACTGTAATAGAGAATCTCATTTCACATATTCTCCATGTGAAAGCTCACATGAAAAGTGAAACTTGAAAATTTTCTTCCATTGCTATCCAAAGTAAAATCATTACAACTTGTTTGCCCTGACCCAGCATTCACAAGAAAAAAAGAATTCTGTCTTGGCCATTTCATATATCTTTCAGAATACCAGTGCTTAATTTCTACTTCTGTAAGTAGCTTCATATTCCTTGAATGCCTGTGCACTTGCATCAAGTTATTAGTCAAAAGCATATCCACATATATAGATGGGAGTGCTTCTTGGATGACAATGTTTTCTTATTGTTCTCTTCTGTCAAAAGTACTATCAAAATAAACAAAGCCTTCTTTGTGAAAATACTTTGCAGAAATAGTAGCAGTGATGTTTCAACTAGATGAACATACTGTTGAATCAGTTGGAAGTGAAATAGCTGCTCTGAGAAATCTTGAAAATTGCTTGAATTTTATTTGCAGTATTGGATTCTCTTTTAATTTTTACTTCAAGACATCCAGCTCCGGGAAGCTATTTGGCTTTTATAAATGATTACCACTCTCACTTTCTATTTTGGCTATTATAACTTATAATATGATACAATTTACACTATCACAGAAGGCATGTACTGCTTCATCTAGGAACTTCTAAAGAGCTATGTTCAAACTGATTTATCCAGATAGAAAATATCACCTTTCCTCTATGTTTGCTGTGAATTTTAACAGAAAGCCAATTATTTCTGGCACATAATACAGGTCAGTCGCATCATACACGCATTTAAATTGCGCGAATTCAACTATATGCAGGGCGGGGGGCAGGGCTTGAGTCTGCACACAGCACTGCCGCTTACCTGGAGGCCCAGCCACCACCACGCTGCCAGCGGTGACTGCCTCGGCCTCCAAAACCTCCCTCCACTGCCATGGAGCCAGGCCCGGAGCTGTGTGGCCGGCCGCCGGGTGGCAGCAGCAGCGTGGTGGTGACTGGGCCATCCCCGCTACCACCCCGCACTGCACCACTGCCGCCAGCCACACAGCTCTAAGCACAGCTCCGCAGCAGTGGTGGGAGGTTTTGGAGACAGAGGCAGTCACTGCTAGTCAAATCACTGGCATGATAATCGTGATTTGACTATATGCGATTTTTGCCTTATGTGCCGACTTCAGAACATAACCCCCGCTTAAGATGCGACTGACTTGTAATGTTTCATAGACATGAATTTGCATTTTTGCCACCCCAACTTCTTTTTACATATGTAGCCACCTACTTTACCTACCTTTTGGTCATCAAATCTAGTCATAAAATGACCAGAATTGGTTATCAAATGATAAGAATTAATGACTAAAGAGTTGGCTAGGTATGAAAGTGTGGAGTACACTGCACCTTTTTAATTTTGCAGTAATTAACTTTCCTACTAGGATGGCGGTGGGGGGGAGGGGGGGAATGGACATGTCCACAAAGCACGTGTGCTTGCAACAGCTCAAATAGAAGTGGTACAAATTTAAGTTGGGGCTTTTTGTCTCAGCGCACATGCTTGGACATGCACTTTGTTGAGGAGCAAATTGTGCCACTTGGGGCAAAATAACCCTGCCTGGCTCCTCCTGGACCTGCAGCCAGGGGGAGCTAGAGCCCAGGTCCAACACCTGTGCTGTCCCCAGCAGTACAAAAAGCCACCCTGGCAAGTAGCTCAGGGCTACTCACTCTCAGGAGCTTCTGGGGCCAAGCCAATTGGTACCTGGGGCGACTGCCCCTTGTGCCAGCTGGACTGCTGAAGCAGCCCTGAGAGTTCCCTGCACGCTTTACCCACTGCAGTAGTCTCAATTCCTCAGTGGAGGCTGCTGCCTGGCTGTGACCTCCTGTGCACCTGTGAGACCTGGATGGGGACAGCACAGCCAGTAGAGGCATCTGACCTCTATGCAGCACTACTGCCATGTGTGCCCCTGCCCGGCCATCTGGGCAGCTATTGCCTGAAAGATGTTCCGGGTGTGGTGGCCTGCTTTGAACTGTTAAAGAATGTCCTCCTGGTCCCATTTGGCCAGGAGAACAGCTACAGCCAGCTGGGTCCAAGATGCCAGCTCTGACCAGGCAGGGTTCTGCCACTGACCTCCCTAGCAGGAATTCTGGTGTTCCCTATTGGAAAACTGAAAAATCCCTGATAAAAAAAATCCCAAAGTCACTCTGTAAAATACCCCAAAATCCATGTTCCTCCACAGGTAAAACAAAAGACCACTATAAAGAGAGAGAGAGAGTGAGAGAGAGAGAGTGATCAGTTGCGCCAAGTTTTATTGATATATCTACCGTGTTAAAGCAATGTGGAAGTCTACAAATGTCTCTATCATAATAATAAAGTGAACTCTAAATACATGTTTCATGAATTCATGAAACATAAATATATATTTTGCTGCCCTCCCACAGGGGCTATGGTCCCCCCACACAGGGGCTACAGCCCCCCAACTGGGGCCAAATGTCCCCCACAGGGGTTATGGCCGCCCAAAAGGGGCCAAATAGCCCCCTCAGGTGCTACCACCCCCCTGCAAGTCCCACATGCCCCACATCATCCCCCCTGATTGCTGCCCCACCTGGCCCCATCCCCCACCAGCTGCTGTAGCCCCCTCAATGGCTGGTCTACTCAGCCCCCCCCCCCCCCCCCCCACACCCCCCGTTGCTGCGCTTCTCGGG
>NW_005842076.1:1843219-1872687 GCF_000455745.1 Alligator sinensis
TAGTCCCCTCCCCCCTCCTCCAGCCCCCCCGAGCCCTTACTTACTGGCACTGGAGCCCTAGTGCTGCGCTGTGTGGTAGGCCACATGTTCAGCACCAGGGCAAGAGGCCAACCATAGAGACACTCTGGCAGTCAGAGCATCTAATTTTATGCAGAGGTCTAATTTTCTCTCCACGCTGCAAGTATGCAACATGGGGAACATTTTTTTGTTCCCCCACATGCCTCTTGCCCCATCTCAAAGGGGTTTGAGATGGGGCAAGAGGCACCTACATGCTCATATGGATGCACCCAAGGAGAGTAATGGACAAAACATAGCTCAAACCAATTGTGTACAATCTCTGATTCAGGTATGTAAGGGTTTGTACAGACATTTGGGTAGATTAGGGGGAAGTTAGATAGAGTTAAAAATGGCCACCCAATCTAAGGTAAAATGGGATGAGGGGGTCTAGTGGAGGGGAAGGTTTGGAAAATTCAGGGGGGCTATAGGAGTCCGCAGGGGGATTGTGGGAATCAGGGGAGCAAGCAGGGTCTGGGGCGGGGAGATCAGGGGGCTAGCAGGGTCCATAGGAGGGTTGATGGGGTCTAAAAGGTTTTGGCAGGATCAGGGGGTCTAGAGGGGTCCAAAGGAGTGCTTCAAATCCCATCAGGGGTTCGCTGATCCCATCAAATCCTCCCACACCCCTCCCAGCATCAGCAAACTGCCCCTGACTCCACAACTGCTCCCAGTGCCAGTTATACTGGTGTTCAGTGGCCACAAGAGCCTAATTAAAGAAAGTTAAGCTAGGGGGAGAAGTGGGCTCATTAGGAGGGCTGGTGGCTTCATGGGAGGATACATGGGATAAGTGGGGCTGGCAGCTCTGTAGGGTTGGTTGGTGACATGGAAATCTCTCCCCACCTTGTGACCAGGGGCTATTTTTAGCCCCCTTGACCTTCCTACCCCCAGACAAACAATCCCCCTTGTTAACCAACCCCACACTGATCCTTCCCACCCCTACAACCCCACACTGATCCCTCCCACCCCTACCCCCATCATGTGTTACTTCCATCAGCTCCCGGCACTGATTAACACTGGTAAATCCAGTACCAGGAGTGGCTTGCAGGATGGGGGGTTGGTGGGCTGGGGGGTGGGGGGAGCTGGTTGGTCTATGGGTGCAGTTGTCCATCTAGGGGTGGGGTGAGGGGTTGGTGGAGGGTGTAAAAATAGCCTGGTGCTAGGATACAAGCAGGAAAACACAACCCTGGGGCTCAGACTAACAGTTGGGCTTTCCCAGCCCCAAGGCTGTGCTGGGAACTGTACAGAAGTTCAGTTAGATCAGTCTTGCTGAACCTGATCTAAGTTAGACTACTGATGAGCTACAGTTAATTTAGATCAAATTGATCACTTTTAGACCTATCTAACCTTCTTGATCTTCTGTACAGTTTGCACTTAGATCAACCTAACTGGGGATCTAAGGGTAAGGTCCTCAGTGGGGTGAACTAGTCTGTGCCTAGCCACAATCTGATTCAGGTGTGAGTGGAATTATAAGTCTAGCCCGAAGACAGGGAATCATAACAAATTAGGTTCATGAGCCTGATTTACCAGCTTTATTCCTTGTGACTCCACTGAAATCACTGCATGGCTCCCCAGAAAACATACTAATGTACACATGAACAAAAACTTTCCATAAGAGGTTACTTATTTGAAACTCAGCAAGAACCAGGCCTACAGATGCACCTGGAAGATAGACAAAAGAAAAAAAAATCTTATGACTGACATTCAAAGTCCCTATCTTGATTAACAAGCAGTCAGCCAATCCCGCTGGGTACAGACAATAATCCCACCTGGACCTCAGCAAGATTTGTTTGCTTTACAGAAAAGCCATTTAAATGGGCAGTCAAAGGTACCATGGCTCAAAATACTTGAGATTTTCCAGGAAAGAAAGTACGGTAGATCCTCAAGTAACAGACGCAGCACAAGACAATGTGTGTAAATGCTAACAGAGGCATTGAATAGAACAACACCATCCAAACTAAGAACCTAGCACAAATCATAGCATAAACCTAGATCTGTCAGAGTGCTGGTATATGAGAACATGATTTTTCACTTGGGCAGATTTTGGCCTCAACTGGGTAAAACATTTAAGAATATACTTCAGTCCCTCCTTTTTTGGAAAAGCACTTATGGACTCAATCCTGTAGCTGTAGCACTAAGTAAATGGGGATTTTGCCATTGTATTGAATGTGTTTAAATCTCATTAATTTAATATTAAGCATATGCTGAAGATTTGCTGAATTTGGACAGGCTGCTAAATAATTGGACACTTAAAGCAGATATTGCAGAACGAATATTCATATTTTGTCTCTGTGATTTTTCTGGATGTATACTGCATTCTGTGTTTCATGTTGGGCAATGCAAAGCAGTATTAACCCGTGAAGCAGTATTGTAAATTATTGTTTGAGAAAAATAGAAGTCAATGACTTTGGACAGACATTTTTCACAATCAGTTCTTTAAATCTTTACCATAAATCAGTAATGTCAATTGTTAAATAAAATAAATAGTTACAATTCTCAAATAATATATGACACAATTATCCAATAGATATTGCATTGTACCTACTTCTTTATTGTATACAAGAAGATTTTGCTGCATTCACAATTATACTGCACTGCATATCATTGCACACAAAATTCCATATATATATTCATAGGTACGTAGTTTTTGATGAGAACAAGAGAGAAGAGATACATATTACATATGATGGCTTCAAATGAAGTAAAAACTGGACAACCAGCACATAAATGTTTAGTAAAGGCAAAAGACTAGGGATGTATAGTAAAGAAAACTGCATCCATCTGCTGTCTCTTGTATTATATTTAGATTTTAAGCTCAAGTGACCATCATTTTGTTCTGTGTTTGTACAGTGCATACCACAGTTTGGTCCTAATAGATAAGAGGAATTTTAAATTGAGAGCTCCTACCTTATTATTCTTTTATTATGAAATAATTCTGCATTTAAACAAAAGTATTTTTCGGCAGGAGTTTGCTATTAATCCATTTCAGTGTTATGTTAGTTCATGTGAAATTAAGATGGAATGTAATCACAGTAAATGTGATGTTCAATTCAGTTTCAAGTACGATCTCATTATAACCAGTGATACTACAATAAAGATCAGTATATCAACACTACAAGGCAGCTAAGCAAATGCTTGTTGGAGATCTGTTCCTGCATGCTGTGAAACTAAAAAAGCTATGATTAGTAGACAAGGTACTGCAGAAAAGAAAATATTAACTGAGAAATGTGATTTTATTAGCACTATAACTTCCTTACTTCACTAAGTTTTGCATTATTCAGCAGAAAATTGAATGTAACTGGATTTATTTAAAATAAACAAAATCACTGGACAGATGCAGTAAATTAGCAGCTGTGACACAACTTTCATTTTTTCCTTTCACTTCCTAAAAAATTAAGATTGAGGCCCTGACTTATATATTCTTTCCACAGAATGGAGCAGAGTATTACAGCATACATTTGCCAGAAGAATAAATCATGATTGACAAAATGAAATTTGTTAATACAATGGTTTGAGGCAGTTGACAGAATTTTTTGTCAACAGAACAGATTAAGGGATTCAAAAAATGAAATTTGCAGATGGAATGGCTTTGATGTTTCTGATGAAAAGTATTTTGTTGACAGAATGGATCAGAGTGAAAAAATGCATTTTCTCAACACAAGGGCTTTAGCTCTTTGACAAAATGTATTTCATCCCCAGATGTTTTGGCTGAGTTGTCAATTATTTTCCTTGTCTGCCATTAACCAATCACATCGCTGTCAAGAAAAATCTTTCTTTAGTGGCAGGCATGGGGAAGTACCTGAAGGTATCAACAACAGTTGGTCAGGTCAAGCCATTAGCTATGATAATGCGGGTAGCGTAAAGTTCATTAAATGCCAAACTAAACATATCTGTGGAATGAGTCAGATTTCTCATTACTATCCTTTTAGTCCTTTCCTTATTTTTTGTCCAGGGCTCTAGGCCAAGCCAAGCAGAGCTTCTATGGTACACAATTTATTAGGAAATCCACTGGATTTCTTTTCATGCCGTTAAATGTTATCCTTTCTTGTTTTACAAGGGTGTAATTATTTAAAAAGTTGCTCCTTCGAGTATTGACTACATTTATATTTCTCCTCAATTTACTATTGAGCTGTAAAGACTCGGGCTAGATTAAACTTTCAGGTACAGTTCAAGGAAGAGATGATACAAAAATTGCACTCTATTTAGAGTAATCCAGTTATATGCCTCCCTCTTTCCCCAAAGCAAAGTTTCCATCATTCTTCCTTCTTGCATCCTGGAATAAGTCACCTCTTTTTGTGGAGCAGCTTACTTCCTTTTAGCTGTTCAGCTAGCAAGTCTGACTGGCAAAATTGAGGAGAAGATGGGAAACAGACACAGATTCTAAAACTTTCCAGCTCTCTCCGTCCCTCACCACTTGCTTGAGGGCAAGTAGCTGCTGGTCAGGCACAATATGAACACAGCTATTTGGTGGACAAATGAGTGAGCAGCTAAAGGAGGTCCAATGAAGAAGAGAGGGCAGCAGCAGGAGTGGATTCACAGGGTAGAGGGGGATATAGTTGCACCCCCTGTGGCTATGCTGTTAGGGCCAGTTGTGTTGTCCCTTGCCTGCATTGCCTAGTTTGAATGAGTGAGGAGGTTCTGGATCATCAGAACTTCTCAACTTCTCAACCCCAGTATGTAATGACCTACTTTTGTTGTTGTGAGCATGCTCAGTGAGTACCCCACATTTTGGCAGGAAAGTGTTAGGAGGAAATGAGTCTGTTAATTTGAGTGACAGTTGAATACCATGCACATGAGAGAGTGCCATGTGGAAAAGCATGGTGTCATGTGCACAAGTGTTTGACTGGATGTGGTATTGATGGACAGGTGTCAATCAAGATGCTTGCATAAAAGGGAGCTGATCACTGTGATCGTTGTTCCCTGAAGATTGAATGTGATATGTAAGCTTGGTTATGTATGTGGGGCCTTTCTGGGGCTGTGCCTATGAGTGCACCAGGGAGTGTTCCCTGCAGTGCGAAAGGTGAGATGCTCAAGTGGGATCCCACTTTGCAATCCCAAGGCTGTGGTTGTTCCCTGTACAGCGTGGTGGGTCCTTGTGTGCTTGTAGGTGTTACTGGTGTACAGCATTGTAGCAGAATGAGTCACCTTGTGTGCATCAGTGTATGTGTGGCAGGGAGTTATAGGTCTTTTGGACCAGCTGAGTGTGACAGTGAGTGAGGGCCCATGTGCAACCAATACCTCATCTCTCTTGTGTGAATGCGAGAGTGAGTAAGCTCTCCTCTCTCTTGTTGCTTGTGTGTGTGGAGTGAAGGTCCATGTGGGACCAAGATCTCACATGTTGGTTGCGTGGTTGCTGCCTGTAGCACTGCTGCTGCAAAGGGTAAAAGCCAATAATTGTTCTTTAGCACCCCCTGCTGGGTGTAATTAGGTATATTGTTAGAAGCATTGTCAGTGTGTTGTTGTTTTTGTTGTATATAGTTAGTGTTGGTTATTGTTGTTGTCTAATCCACTGGTTGTTGTTGATACTCTCATCTGCATGTCAGTGTCTAATCAACGATAGCCAGTCTGTGGCCAGAATAGCTTGGGCTGGTTAAAGCAATTAGCCTCCTACCACCCATGTGCTGCAGGAGAGTGGGGTTTGAGGAATAATGACCCTTGCGGGCATTCATGTGCCCAATTAGTGATCTCCTATCTCCCTTATCAATACTGCTGTGCATGCTTAGTGAACTTTTTGAGCTCACCAGCTCATCAGCAGGGCTTCTTGCCAGAGCCTCCAATTTGGTACCACTCTGGAAGCCCAGGGGTGAATGTCACCATGGCTCCCCTCTCATCCCCTTGCCCACCACCAAATTCAGTGGCAGGAGAAAAGCGGGGCAAGCAGCAGCAGTAGTCACCTCAGAGTCCCTGAGCCATGCCAAAACTGCAACCGCCCTGCACTCCCTTGGATCCACCCCTGGACAACAAGAAACCACATAAGTTTTCTCTAGCAATTAGAAAGGTAGAGTAAAGGCTAGGCCAAGTACAAACACAGAGCTGGCAAAAAACTGAACCACAGGTAGACAAGAGGTAGTATAACCAACAGTTGAGTGTGAACTTCTGCCAAGGAACCTAGATGAGACTAAGGAATCATTTCAGATGTGCCAGGCCAGAGATAGCCAGAAGAATTGTCAATATTAGCTGGCCAGATAACAATGAGGTGATGTGTTTGTGGCTACTGTCAATAGGCAGATTGGAGAACCCTTAAGCACCCTTCCGGTCATGTTAAAGAATTAGATTTGGAGAGTTAATCTAGAGACATTCCAGTAGTGTGCCATAGCCCAGGTAAATATCTCACTGATTCCAGAAGAGATAAATCAGGGATAACAGAGAAGACTGGAGACCTGGAACCAACCTTTAAAGAGTCTGAACCTGAACATGGTACAAAGAGTCTGAACCCGAAACCTGAACATGGTGCAAAGAACAGGTTACATGGTTCTCAGCAGAGAGAAAGGGTTACTACCAAAACTATCATATACATATCAGATCCAAGAAGAGATGGCTTCACTTTACTTAGTATTGTTTAAGTCTCTGCTAGACTATTGTGCTCTGAGATCACATTTTACGACGGCTATAGAGAAACTGCAGGGGATCCAAAAGTGAGTGACAAAGTTGATAAAGGGGTTTGGAAATAAGTCAGACAAGAAAAAAAGGTAGAGAGAATCTGGAGAAAAGATTCTGGGGTGGGAAAAGGAGAGAGCGTGTTAGTAGTATTCAGATATCTAAAAGCTACCATAAAGAAAGAGAATAGCTATTCTCCCTTGCTACAGAGAGCAAGGCATAAGGCTCTGGATTAAAACAGATATCAGACTTATAATAATTTTCAGCAAAGAAACTTTCTTCACGTAGAAACTGTAGGCCAGCAGAATGAGTTGCCTAGAGAAGGAATTGCTTTCATTGGAAGTTTTTCCAGAAGGGGCTAGATAGGTCTTAGTCTCGGATGGTTTAGAGACAGGGCACACTGCATCTGTGCAGGGTGTTGATCTTTGAAGTCCCTTCCAAACCTATGATTCCATTACCTACATTTCAAAATGGATAAAGTTGTTCTAGCTTCATTCGTGTTAAATACTATCTAGTGTAATGGTAGCATCCTAAACAGACCCTAAATAATTCTTACTGCTAGTACTGATATACATTATCAGCTTGTAGCCTTGTGCATTCTGGGTTTAACCTCATTTCTTTTAATAGGCAATGTATGCATGTTCCAAGGAGAAGATTTATCAGAATTCTGGGAGTGCTACATATTTCACTCTAAATGCTTTGCACGGTTTATTATGTTCTATTTTCTAAATAAACCGCCTGCTTTACTGTCACTGTCATTACCGTGCTTCTTTGTATTCCCAATGGCTTCAGGGTAAAGTTCCATTTCTCTGTGCAAAGAATGGTCAGCCCACTGAAACAAAATTGCACCTCATGTAATAACTGCATAAATCTAATTATCTGTGAATATATCTCCTCTTCTTTGTAAATTTGAGTTCTTACTAACCTCTTTTTGTTTAGCAATATTTTCTTATGGCAGTATTTCCTCCATCTCTTTCATCTTTTCATTTTGGGGGGTTAATTCATATCAACATCACACAATCAGTACTGAACACAGTACTACTGGGGTACCTTTTCAATACCAAGTAGTGAGAGCATTGTCTAATACACTAGTTTTTCAATCCTAGTTCAAAATATTTCGTCATATAACTTTGTAGATAAACACCAAAGCTGTTGATACCAAAGTTATTTACTGCACCTGCACGTTGCCAGACAGAAATGCTAATACAATTGGAACTTTGCAATTGTATATAGCATATTACAATTTGCCATCTTTCACACAGCAGATTTATCACAAAAAGTAGGAATTAATTCACACCAGGAATGAGAATACATTACTATGTAAAATTGAATTGATTAGATAGTATAGATCAGCCCAGGTGGGCTTCTGAGGGGTATACATCTGAATGGGTACAATGAACCTCTGCACACACACATGTGATTGAATTCATTGCAAATATCAATTAGTGGTGAATGCAAGTACTCAATCTGCATAGGAAAAAATGTTGTCTCAGCCTGTAAATGTAGAAGTTGAGAGGTGCAATTAGTGTATTCAAAAGTCCAACAAGTCTCCTGTTGTGTATATAATAATAAACTTGTTCCATGAAATTTAACTGAAAGAAGAACATTAACACATTCTATTTTACCCAGATTCTACTCAATTCCATGTTGCAAAAGAAATGTAAAACAGTTACCCAATATTAATTATAAAGCTGGAGCATATTCCACAAAGATACTCAGCTGAAGCTAGCTCAAGGAATTTTAGTATTACTGCTATTAAGTTTTACTATTTATTTGTATTGCAGTATGCTCTTAGGAACACCTGTCACAGCCCAGGTGCTATGTAGAACACAGGACAACGAGCTTACAATCCTATTGTCAGGGCTAAAACTTTTAAGGCCTTTAAAAACATTATTGGTGTTTTCTTTAGTAAACCCTCCCAATGGCTGGGATTTTACCTTTAAGTAAGCTTTAGAGCCAAGGTTTTAAAGGCCTAAACTGATTAAGAAGAGTCAGGTAACATTATACTTACGTATAAACACTTTTTCTGGGTTACAAATAGTGTCATTTTTTTCCAGGCTATATTATATAAATTGTGTTATTAGCTTATAAGGGAATTTAATGGAAAATGGAATGAGGAAGACAAAGTTATTATTGGACATCAGTTATCCATCATATTATTTTTACAATGCATTGGTCAAGCAGGCACATGGGTGAACATGTTTAGCTGCAGAGATCAGCTCTAGCACTTCTACCAGCACTAGCATTTGTAGTAGCTCTTCTCTGACACTTCAGTGGAATGTGCCTCTCAGACAAATTAGGTATGAAATTATATAACAGATATGCTAATACAGATATGCTAATACCTAATTAGGTGACACCTTGTATGTTATCTAATGTAACTACATTACTAAACAGCAGTATAAAGCACACTGCTATCAACATGAACTCATTTACATTTTACAATGTGACACACGGATATTAAACAGGCAAATGGAATAACATGCAAGATATTCACTATTACAAGTTTGCTGATCATGGACATGTATATTTAAAGAAAGCATTGTGGAAATCAATTGGTAGCCATTTAGCTGCCCCTTTACTATTAAAGAGATCATAGCTTACTGTAGGTGAGAATCTGGGATTCATAAAAGTGGTGAAGATAAGAAAGAAAAATATTTTTGTAGAACAAGATCTCCGCATAAATATTCTCTTGTGCACCAGGTGGTCTAACACAAGTTCTTAATAAACAGAGGTCCATCCTCAACTGGTATCAACTTCCTTTCTTCCTCAACTGCTATCCATACTAGCAGTCTTAATTTACTTAAATAATTATAAGAATAATATCTAGTTCAAAATGCTTTCCAAAGAAAGCAAGCAGTATTATCCAGTCTTACAGGTGGGAAGCCTGAGGTGCAGAGGGGTGGAGTGATTTGCCCAAGGTCATTCTGGAGACTAGTGCCAGAGCTGGATGAAGATGCCAGGTCTCAGGATGCATTCCCAGTGCTGCACCCATGGCTTGATTACTTCACATTCACTCCCACTGGACTCTCTAATGTAGTTTATCTTTTGAATTTCTGTCTGTAAGCTCCTTATTTAATTTTAGTGCCATGCTGGACATCTGAAACTCTGCTAGTGAAAGGAGGATTACAAACACACTGCAGCACCACAGGCCCTATGCTGGAAACACTTTCTTTTCATGGAAACCACAGCAGAAGTTACATCAGAACCCCACCTCACATGTATTTTAAGTTCACAGTACATCTCCCACCAGCCTTTTTGTCCTATAAAATTTTAGCTAAGGCAATGGTTTGAGGGATTTAGCATTCACTTACTAATGAAAATCATTAACATCTGCCGCTCCCATTGGTGATGATATTATATTTTTGTCTTTACTTCCACAGGGTTTGTCTACAATTTTCCAAATATGAATAAATTAAAAGAAGAGTGACTAGAAATCCTACTTTGCAATTTAAACCATTAGCTAGAACAGATGGTCAAAACAACCTGGAAAACCTAGCAATCACATAGTTTAGTGCTATATATAGTGCTATGCAGAATGCCAGGAAATAGGAATGTCTACAGGCATTTGAATGAAGTGAAGAAAATTATAGTTACTAAAGAGGATCATACTGTCTTTAGAAGAGTGCAAGTGAGTCACAATGATATAAGGAATATATCAAAGAGATCTGGGAAGAGCTTGGCAATACTGAATAAACATTATGCTGTACATGATTATAACCAAAAGGGTTAAAAATGTGTAATCTTGCAGCTGTATGAAAAAAACTTGAACATATACTGAGGAACTGAGTAAAGATGCTCAGGTAGGTTGATGATAAATGTCTTCTCAGTCAAATGCTTTGTACATTTTATTGTAATGTCTGAAATTTTAAAATTACCCAACTATAAAACTTCAACAAATACAGAGTTCACTATATTTGAAATCTATATAAAAATACAAAACTTCCACCCATTATAAGCAAAATTATGAACAAAATGTATTCAGATGAACCATTTTCATTCAAAAAGAATACACAGGGAGTTGATCTTTGCATGCCACTCTGAATAATTTTTATTCAAATATGTATTTGATCTGAATATTAAAGTTACAATGTATTACTGTGTATAACCAGCTACAAATTGCATATTAACTTAGTATTTATTGCAGCATACATCTTCAAAAAAAATTCTGTTTATTCCCATGGCTTCATGCTATAGGTCTTTGTTAAAATAATACCAGAAACTGAAGTCTGATTGCAATCTCATTTATTAAAGACCCAAAAGTGAACCCCTTATTCACACTGAGGAAGTTAATGACACATTTAAGTCAGGATCTGGCCTGGTTGCTTGAAAAATTCATAGATATATGCATACAATTGCTACAAATTCTAGCCCTAGGGTTTGCAACCCTGGTGGCATCAAAGACATTAATATACTTTGTTCATGTTGTCATTAAATATGAAAGTGCTTTTTTTACATATATATTTCTTTGACAAGAATGATCAAACATTTAAGAACAAGCAAACCTGTGAGAAGGAACTACACATCACAACTATTATACTAGATCACACTGAATATTAGGAGGACACATTTCATTTTCACCCTCCAGGTTATTTAGTTCTTGCTCTAGGGTATGGGGTTTTGGTTTGTTTTTTTGATGGAACACAGGCACCCTTCTAAATATACCAGCCAAAATCCCCAACAGGATAGATTTTCTATTTATGAATATGTAAGGTACCCATCAAGAAAATAGGAAAGAAACCAAGAACCAAGTTAACTTGTCATGATTGTTTCATGGCAAATTCCACTATTGGCTCTTGTAGATGCAACACCTCCTTGGATGACCTGCTAGCAGGAACTGAATCTTGGACTTCCACATAGAAGCATATGAGCTTCTACTGTGACAGTTAAAGGTCACTAGCTCAACAGCAGCAGATTCATAAGCTTCTTTTTAACATGATCCACTAGGGGGAGAAGAGAGCTACACTGTTATAATACAAGTTGCATGAACAATGGAGAATAGCCTCTTCATTGTCTTGGAGAATGTACTTATAGTTATTGAAATCAAAATTGGGACTTTAATTTTTAGCCTAGGAAGAAGCTCATAACATTCTTCCTTGACAACTCTTTCCTTTGCTGAGGCCAGATTCTATTCTCTGTTTCCAAAGAAAAAGAGTCCTAGATGCCAACAGTCTGAAGCAGCGTGATCGTTAAGTACACTAATATCTTCCAAACCCTTGGGTTAGAATCATGACAGAGATACATAAACAAAATATCACAAAGGAGGCCACTTGGCTATCTCTGTTTATTTTCCCTACATCCAAGAGCAAGGGGAGACAGTGACTTAAAACAAATAGAAATAAATGCTAGTTATCTATAAATAATCTGTAACAGTCATTCTTAGGGGATAGGATTCAGGTCAGAAGAATAAGGGCATTCAAGTGTATGACTAAATGCATAATGTAGACATATATGGGGCCATACTTTCTATTTGTTTAAGGATTACTATGTGTAAAAATCCATACATTAACAAGAATAACTCATGCTGAAATCAAGTGATTCTTTGGAGAATCCCAGCTTATATTTGATTTTTTTCCTGACCCTTGTGGTTGTAGAGAAAAGCTTGCAAATGTGAAGAGTGCACCCCAGAGGCTCTGAAATCATAGTAAAAAAGAGCCCAAAACATGTATTATTCTAAAAACACCTCAGAATATTGGAGGGCCTGAATAATGATTTTTGAATTCTTGGTGGTGGCAATACTATTGCCAACCCATCATCACTTTGTTTCCCATGAGATCAATCCTGCAGGTGCCGAGCCCTCTGGCCTTAGTCCAGCAACATGCTTGAGTGGTTTGCTGGATCAAAACCAAAGACTTCAGCATCTTGCAGGATTGAATCCTATGTTGTTATATATATAGTTATTATTCTTTTTGTATATATCATAATAAATAATAGATCATTAAGGTGCCCTTTCCAAACATCTAGGGAGCTTTATAATAGAGCACATACAAACTAACAGAAACATAATGAAATATCAGTCTCTTAAAATATAAAAATAAAAGAACAGTACATGAGGGGCTGATTTTAAAACAGGAATGTTAGGTACCGAAAAGAAATGCAATAAATGTAGATTATATAATGTTCAGTCTAAAAATACTTTGGAAAGGAAAAATAGTGTGTGGAGTGGAAGGCATGGTGGGACTGGGGTTGGAAGTTGGAGTTATTTTTTTTTTATGTAGGGAGATAAATTTTACTAAGAAAAAAGACTGCATTTGACCACTGAATTGCAGCAGAAGTACAACTGACTAGCGGCTTAATAATAGAAGGAGCCTTTCAAGGAGGACAGCATAAGTGCACAGGGACCCAACAGCATAACTCCATGAACAGATACTGAGTCTGCCCAAGTCCAACATCACAATCAAGTCAATCTCAAATGAAAGTATGTGTTTATTTAATTTAGCCACAAAACCTGAACATTTTTCTATTTCTGTTCAACCTGAACCAATTGGGGGTGTTGTTTGTTTATTTGATGGGGGGTTTTTTGGTGTTTTGTTTTGCTTTTGTTTAGGCATTAAATCAAAAAACAAACTATTCACCAAGCTGTACATGTTTTGAAGAAGGTGAAAATAATAGGACAACATTAAAAATATAGAATTAAGATAATTAAGCCTCTCTGAATATGGCACTATTGCTAGATCATTATGGAATAAAGTCAGAGCCAGTGGAAATCATACAAATGAAGAAAAAATGCTATTTACTATTAGCATTCAAGTAAAGGTCACTTTGTGTCTCTTACTTTGAAGCTTTCCTGCTAACAAGAATCTTAGAGAAACCTGGTACCCTGGTTCATATTTTTTATGAAATTAAAATATTCTCATTCCAAAACTTATTCCTCTAAAATCTTCCACCAAATATCTTGGTAAACACAGACTCTCCTTGAAGACTGATAGATTGCCTGGGACAGAAGCAGCTACATCTTCCAAGTAGAGTTTCACTTATCCTGAACAAATACTATTTAATCAAACTTTATGACACTGTGATCAGAAACCATTCCCAAGTCTCTCCAAAAAATTACCACAATCAGCATACAAGAACATACCCTAAAATGTTTGTTTTCTTTCAGTTATTACTGTATTACAGCCTTTGCCATTATCTTAGTCTAATACTCCTGCTCTTGTATTTTGTTTGGCTTTCTATCCTTTTAGTCCATTTTTCAGGTACAGCTGTAAATCAAAAACACCAAAGATAGCTGTGTTTGTAGCGTGAATAAGAGATGAGTTTCTTGCTTGTATTACTGGTGGTGGCTGTCCACAAGGATCATCGTGTTGGTGGAGGGGGCAAACTGCAAAAGGCATAGGCTACATCTGAGAGTATTTTTTATGTGGAAAGACCAGCCTCAGAAATAATGAAAGCTGGTAAACTTTGATAAAGAGTTTACTCCAAAATGAAAATTAGTACTGTTTTAAAAAATAAAATAAAAATGAGATGTAAAAGAAGCCCACTGACCCATTCTTACCTCAAAGAAGACATTATTTTAAAGATATAAAATTCAAAATTCAATGTTCAATGTAAAACTCAATGTTTTTTCAATGTAAATTCAATGTAAAACTTCAATTACCCAGACATAGATTGGGAGGAACACTCGGCTAGGTCAGATCGGTCATGTAGTTTCTTAACTGTAAGCAAGGAGCTCTTTCTGACCTACGAAGTGCAAGGGCCAACCAGAGGTACCACTCTCCTAGACTTGGTCTTTGCCAAAGGCAATGATCTGGTGTGTGGCTTGAACATTGAGGGTAGCCTGGGTTATAGCAAGCATGAGCTCATCAGGTTCACTGTCCACTGCAAGGTTGACAAATCAAGTAGCAGGACTGAAGTCCTGGACTTCAAAAATGCCGACTTCAACAGGCTCAGGGCATTAGTAGGGGAGGTGATGTGGGACTAGGGACAGAAGGTGAATCGGGTGCATGAAGAGTGGTCATTCCTCAAGGATACAATCCTCAAAGCACAAAAGAAAACTGTTCCCATGAAGAAGAAAGGTAGCAGAAGGGCTGGCAAGCCCTCCTGGCTCAATAGGGACATTGCGGTCCTCTTGAAAAAGAAAAAAGAGGTGTACACAAGTGGTCCGCACTTGTAGAAAAATTATTAGGAAAGCTAAGGTGGAAACTCAGTTTAACTTAGCCAAGGAAGTCAAGAACAATAAGAGGTCCTTCTTTAGGTACATAGGGAGCAGAAGGAAAACAAACGGAAGCATGAGGCCCCTGCTTAACACCTTGGGACAGCTGGTAATGGACACTCAGGAAAAAAACTGAACTCCTGAATGTCCACTTCGCTTTGGTATTTCACTGGACCAAGGGGAAAGACAAGTGAGATAAGAATTACAGGGGGCATTTTGGGAATAATAGCCTTCCCACTGTGGATGCTGAGCTTGTGCAAAACCAACTAGAAAAGCTAGACATTTATAAGTCAGCAGGACCAGATGAACTTCACCCAAGAGTACTGATGGAACTGGCTGAGGTCATTGAAGAACCCCTAGCAAAACTCTTTCAGAAATCGTGGCACACTTGGGAGATCCCTGAGGATTGGAAGAGGGCCAACATTGTGACCATCTTCAAGAAGGGGAAGAGGGAGGGTCCAGGCAAATATAAACCAATCACCCTAACCTCCATCCCAGGGAAAATCCTGGAAAAACTCATTAAAGAATCTATGTACGATACACTCATTGAGGTTAAGATTCTGAACAACAGCCAGCATGGCATAGTCGTGGGTAGGTCTTGTCTTACCAATCTCATCTCCTTCTTTGAATAGGTCTCTCACCACCTGGACACAGGAGAGAAGGTCAACATTATATACCTAGACTTACAAAAGGCTTTTGATTTAGTATCCTATGATATTCTTGTGGAAAAATTGGAAGATTATGGGCTTAACTGCTCAACAGTTCAGTGGGTGGAAAACTGACTGCATGGTAGGACCCAGAGAGTTCTCACAAATGTATCTGTGTTGTCTTGGGGAGAAGTGGCCACTGTTGGCCCTCAAGGGTCTGCGCTTAAACTGGTGCTTTTCAACATCTCTATCAATGATTTGGATGTGGGGGTGAAAAACTCACTGGCCAAATTTGTGGATGACACCAAGTTATGGAGGAGTGTGGTCATGCCAGAAGATAGGTTGCAGGTACAAGTGGACCTGGACAGGCTGGAGAGCTGGGCAAACCAGAACCAGATGAAATTCAAAACTCAGAAGTACAAGGTGCTCCATCTGGGGGCAAACAATCCCCAACATACCTACAGGCTTGGTGGTGATAATTTAACTTGTACCACAGCCGAAAGGGACCTAGGGGTAGTGATCAACCATTGCATGAACATGAGCCAGCAGTGAGATGCTGTAGCCAACAGGGCAAACAATACGCTGGCATGCATTAACCATTGTATCTCATGCAAAACTAAGGAAGTGATACTCCCACTGTACTCCACACTGGTGAGAATGCAGCTGGAATACTGCATTCAGTTCTGGGTGCTGCACTTCAACAAAGACATGGAAAAAATTGGGAAGGTCCAGAGAAGAGCCATCCGTATAATCAGGGACTTGCAAGACAAGTGTTACGAGGAGAGGCTGAGGGACTTGGGCTTCTTCAGTCTACAGAAGAGAAGTCTGAGAGGGGACTTGGTAGTGGCTTACCACTACATGAGGGGAGTACATCAAAAACTTGGTGAACAGCAGTTTACAAGGGTACCCCTGGGGAAGTCTAGGAGTAATGGATACAAACTCCTGGAAGGCTGCTTCAGGCTCAATTCCAGGAAAAAGTCTTTCAAGTCAGGGTGTCCAGACTCCCTCCAGTGGTGGTGCAGTCACCTACCCTGGAAATCCTCTAAAGGAGAATGGACAGTCACCTCGCTGGGGTCATTTGACCCCAGTTGTCTTTTCCTGCCTAGTGCAGAGGAACTGGACCCAATGATCTACAAGGTCCCTTCCAGCCCCTAACAATCTATGAATCTATGAATGTTCTGGGAGGGAGGTCAGGCTCAACTACCTTTCTATACAACAGAACACAATACAACAGAAAAAATACAACAGAATAAACACAAAATGCAATACAGGTAATATGAAAAGAAGGGTATCCAGAGGCTCCACACAAAATGCACATTAGTCCTGATAAAATGGGAATAAGCTGGCGTGGGTCACACAAACTGAGAGAGCATAGTATACATTTTTCCTCTCCTCTAATGTAGACTGCAGATAATCTTTCCATGCCACCCTTTTTGGACTGTTCCAGCTCAGGTACTTCATAAAGAGCTGCAGAAGGGATAGCTGAGTCAACCCCCCTCTTGTTCCTTACCAGACAGCAATTTGAGTTAAGAATGGATAGATATATGGGAAGCTGTATTATAAACTCTCACCCGCACTACTGTTGCCCCAGGTAGACCTCTCACCAGGGTCCTGAGCCCTGGTTTGTGCTGTTGGAAGCCAATGTAATCCAAGGGTGAATTCAGACCATCAAGAAAAGTGTTTTTCGCATCAAAACATCAGATACAATAAATGAACTGCTACTGGAAACTTACAGACAGAATCTGATCAGCAAGCCTCTATGAATAAATCTACACAGAATCAACTAAAAAGCTGTAAAGGGTCATAATGTACATCAAGTATGCCCTTTCATAAGGGCACTAGAGATGACCTGGAACAAATATCCACTATTCAAATATAACCACTGGCAGTGGAAAAATACTGGCTTCTCATGTATAATCTGACTTTGTAATTGCTATTTCAGGTAGCAATCATTAAACAAGCAAAATAGCCAACCCACAGTATAGAGATAAATATCTATCATACACAGTACACAAATACATATAATGATATACGGCGTATTATCAGTCATATGCCCTTCAGCAGGGTCAAACATCCTAGAAACTTCTATTCCAACAGGATCTTAAAGAAATTATCATTTGCAGTCCTAAATGTGGTCACATTATTTTTGACGAGTGTCAGTTTTACTTGGCAATATTACATTTTCTAACATTCAGTTTTCTAGCATTTTTCCATGACTATCTGTGTAGATTAGAAAGGTTCTTAACTGTTATCTGTAATAGATTTTGCCTGTAGCAAAATTCATGCAGGCATAATAGAAGAACAAAGTGTACTCTGATGAAATTGCAACCATAATTTCCAGATGCCTGACATTTATTGCTTATTGCTATTAGAATTCAAGTGCCTATTTGTTTTGTACTTTGCTTTTATTCTTGCATCACAAATGTATAATGGAAAAAAGATATTTTAAATGCTGGGTTAAGTATCACAGATCAACACCAGGCACCAGCATAATCAATATTACTTAAACACACTCCTAGGCAATTAATTTTTAAGGAATCAAATTGTTGTACCACATCAAAATTTACAACAATACAATAAAGGTTGTTACATTCTTTATTGTTTAATTAAAAGCAACATTTAGCACTCATGCAGCTAACTGTTGAGACATTATGACATAAAATGTCCTGTTTATCAGTCTGAGATATACAAACAGCATTTACAGTACATTTTATATTACACAATTGTAATTAGACTTTATTAAATTTCATATGCTTATCAAATTATCGAGCATAATACTTCAAAACCCCAGAGAATGTGCTGTAATGCATCCAACTGTAACCTAAGCATCCATAATTGCTTCAGCATTTCTATTTAATACAAAATTAAGTTCCATATACTGTACTCTAGTGAACTAAATGTAGAATCACTGATAAGCTACATACAGTTTAAGAGAAAGGTCCCTACAGAAGGATCAAATATATATCTTTCATTACCTTTGGAACTAAGGGCCAAGTTCTTTCCTAGTGTAAGTGAGGTTGCAACCTCTTATATGAGCTTTGAATTGGGCTCTGAGCACCTCCTGACATAAAGCTATTGCCAAGATATCACAGACAATTACCGTATAAAAGGAACAAAACCATGAGAACAAGCATACAAAATAAGTGTGCACCAATCAAACTATAATATGTAAATATGCAAGTGAAGAACTGAGGGGAATACAATATAGCTTGGAGTAGTTGGCAACAATATATAATGCCTAGCACTTTTCACCACCTGTATTTCCAATACACTACCTTTTGTTAACACTCCCTTCTGATTTTCACCTCCTTAATCAAATCTAGCAGTACTGGTTTTTCACAAAGAAAAAGAAGGTAGTCTGGGCCTCAAATTCTGGCTGTACCTCAAATTTCCTGTGTTCCTAGGGCAAGCCATTTCTCTACCTCTGTGCCTTAGTTTCCTATCTGTAAAATGGAGATGGTGATAATGCTTAGGACTGACACATCACATGGGAGCAGCATGCGCCACCCATGATCTGGCTACCAGACAAGCTCTGAGTAGCAAGATTGCCATGGCTGCAGCTCCCTGAGGCCTCAAGGCTCCCAGGTAAGACTTCTGGGACCAGCACAGTTGCTGGCCTCAGCCACCCCTGCCCCACCCAGGGTAACTTCACACACACCAGAAGGCACTTTGCACAGGTGTTTCCTGGGGACAAGTAGCAGCAGCACAAGGTGTGTCTCTACCTCTTGTCCCCAGGGACTCATTAGAATAAGACCCCATTCTGGCTGGGGTCTTCAGGCAGTTCAGGTACAAAAACTAGTGCTTCTAGTTACAAGATAATCCTACAATTTAATATGGTATTTTCAGTATTTTTCATCTTTTTAGAACAAGAAATATTGCAAAAACTATTGTATATGTTGCTTTGTTAATGATTTCCAATTTATGGAAAATTATATTGTCAAATACTTACTAACACCTTAAACACAAGCAGTCTTCATAGATTTCATAGATATTAGGACTGGAAGGGACCTCGTGAGATCATCTGGTCCAGCCCCCTGCCCAAGGGGCAGGAAGTCAGCTGAGGTCAGATCACCCCAGCAAGATAAGTAGCCAAGCATTTCTTAACGGTATCCAGAGTAGGTGCTTGCACCACTTCTGGGGGGAATCTGTTCCAGACCCTGGAGACTTGAACAGTAAAAAAGTTTTCCCTTATGTACAGTCTAAAACGGTCTTCCAGAAGTGTGTGACCATTAGACCTTGTCTTTCCTTGGGGTGCTCTGGTGAACAGACATTCTCACAGATCCTGATGCACACCCCTTATATACTTATAGGCTGCCACCAAGTCACCCCTGACCCTGCTCTTCTCGAGGCTGAAGAGTCCCATGCCTCTCTGCCTCTCCTCATAAGGCCTGCTCTCTTGACCTCTAATTATGCGCATGGCTCTCCTCTGGACTCTCTCAATCTTCTCCACATCCTTTCTAAAGAGCAGAGTCTTTTATTGTAGGAAGCAACTGTGTTGTATTTGAATTAAAATATATTAAAATAAAAACAAAACAAAATCTGACCTGAATTGTAGTATATTTAAGATCACACTATCTAAGAAAACCAAGTGAATGACTTTGAAAGCAGTTAATGCAACTGATTAAACAATAGGATTAAAATGTTAAAAGCAATTTCTAGATACATTTTAGAATATGTAAACTGTATAAGATTTTCAATTGTGTCTCTTTTATATTGTCTGTTAAAAGGAATGTACTTGCATATACACAGTACGTCAGAAGAAATAGATCTTGCAAAATCTATCACATTACGTATGCAAGTGTTATAATATGTATGCATTTGCTTTTATTGTAGAATATAATTCACTTTTCTGCCAGCTTACATTACATACTGGAATACATAATTGTTATCATCTCCTTTATAAGCATCTATCCAATATCAATAGAACTCCAATTCAAAGCAAAAGGTTTGGGGTTTTTATTTCCTTTTTTATTTCCCTAGCTAATGTTATTCAGCTAATGTTATTCAGCAATTCAGCGTTTCAGAGGTAGAAGTCACCTCCTCTCAGTACCTGAAAAATGTTTTAGAGGGGTTACAAACTTTATAAGATCTCAGATCTGATCCATGCATGCCTACCCTTCTGAGCTGGAAGTCTCGTAAGAACAATTTCCCTTGTATGACATTGGGTATTTCCTGTTTGCAGCTGAGCTAGAAATACTGCAGGAATAGTATACCTCTTTTGTGCCCCTCTTTTAGAACTGGGGCATGCAGTGAAGTGAAACAAATGAAAATTATGTATCTTTTAAAAGTGACTTCACGCTTTAGGAGCCCTAACAAAGCTTGAGTTTGGCTTCAGATTTCTGATCTGGGCTTCAGTTTGTCTTGTCTCTGACCCATGGTGGAGATACACATAGCTCCAATCTTACTTTTCAGCAAACTACACAAATGCATATATTTATGCACAAATACCCCGTTTCACAGCAAAACGTATTCTCTATGGACAGTACCATGACTTCCCAGTATCCACTTAAGATGTGGAAAAGATGAAGGTAGAAACGTTCCTTTCTGTTGAACTGCATCAGAAACAAAGCCTACCCAACATATCACCTTGTGCACGCTAGACAGAGCATGGTCTACTGACCACTTATTCCCTGCTGGGAATAACTCACCAGAGGAGAAGCAAGGAATAGGTAGAGGTAAAGCCTGTCTCATTATACCTCTATGAGTTATAGTTGTAGAACTATGCCTTAAAGGATATAGCAGTTTGTGAGTTTGCCTTATAGAATGTGAGAAGCTCCTGGAATCATTTTTCTCTCTCTTAGATACCCTGAAGCAAAGTCACACTGTTTCTTACTCTATGCTTAGAAGGCAGAGTTTAGGGTTTTAGGAAATAATTAAATGACAAAGACATCTCGAGAGTATTCAGCAAATCACTCAAGAAGTGGAGTGTTTGCAAAAATGAAATGCTTTAGTGGCCAGATCCTCAGCTGGTGTCAGTATGGGTTGCTACAGGGTACACTTGAAGTGACTTCAAATAGCACTATGATGATTTTCACCAATCAACAACCCAGCTCATGTCTTCTGAAGCATACTTACTCAGTGAATATTCAAAATGGATATTGCTTAAAATGAAGTTTCTTAGTCCTTTGAGTAGCTTGACATTGATTTTTCATCCTTTTGCCTTCAGAGCTTATTTAGGAATGTTTGATGAAAGTAACGTATACAGCATACTAGCAAACAAAGTGCACTCCTCAGAAAATGGACCTTCTAACACAGAAATGTACCAAACAAGAAGAAAGGAGACAAAAGTTTCCCCCGTAGGTCTTTATGTTTCTTTCTTCCTTTCAAAGCCCCTTTGATCATCCTTTTTGTCATGCCACCAGTGTTTTGCTGATGATGTAATATTGGCCTCTCACAAGCAGCAGCAAAATGTGCATTGATCGTTACTTATTAGGAAAGGTTTTTAAACAAGGAAAACAGTTTCTCATACTTATTTATTACTTGTTGAACTGAGTACATATTCAAACAACAGTAAGTAACATTCCCAGATACAATATCATAATCATTCAAAAAAAGACAAGGCTGTGTAGATACAGTAGGCACTAACTTATGCATTCCTAGAATACCTGAATTATTACCAGACCATTGGGCATATCTCTGTTCAATGTACTCTTTGTCTACTCTCTCTTTGTAAAGGGAAACTAGAAACAACCCTATGCTCACTGCATCTATCAGTGATGTGGGGGTGTATCATGGGAGCAAATCTGAAATCCCAATCTGAATCTTTCTCTCCAGAGTTCTGACATTGTTTCTCATACCAAGGGTCTTCTAGTTTGTGTTAAATTCCATTAAGGGCATAGAATGTGAATCCCTTTACACAAAATCATGTCTTTTTTATGAGAAAACTTGTCCCAGTTTATTTTGCTTTCTGAGTTGCTACTCTAAAAATTTTACATAGCCCATATTTGAGAAAAATTCCCACTTAGATCAAAAGTATCCTTCTCTGTGTAACTACTTTCGCTAGAGAGAGATATTGTCTACTGCTAACAAGTGAAATAGCACATCAATTTAGGGAGAAACAGCAATAATAAAATAAATTGTGGAAGTCAACCAGTTTCAGTGGATGAACTTTTAAAAAAAGAGCTTTTCTTCAATTTTGAAATTCCTTCTGTTTGAAAGATATACTTTATATAATGTAGGATATAATCCCTAGCTGCCTCTCCAGAAGAAATAGAATAGAAAGTATAAATAAAGGAGCAGAGAAGGGAAAGGGGGGCTGTTACTGTATGCCCTCTAAATACTGAGCTCCTGCCTGAAGCAGCCACAGCCACAAAATAAAGAAACTCTCAGCTATTCTAATTAATGCAGAATGTTACTTTAGGTCTGTGTTACATAATAGTGGGCATGTCTACATGAGACACTTAACTGTGCAATAGTTTACTGCACAGTAAGCACATGTATCTACATGTGTGCACACTTACTGCACAGTAAAATTACCCTAATCATGAGTAAATGCAAATGCAGGTATCAAATTTAGTCATGATTAGTTACTGCACAGTAACGCACATGTAGATATGACCTGGGAGCAAATCTACTCCAAGGTCAGCCCTACCACTAGGGGACCAGCCTTACGCTAGCCCCAGGGTTCTGGGCTGTGAGCCTCTCCTACCCCAGGGCTGGGCTACCTCTATGGCAGCCCCTGCCTCAGGCCTTTAAAAGCCTGCAGGCATTTTGAGCCCTGGGGCACACCAGCAGGCAGCCTAAGGGCACTCCAGACCATGTCCGATTAGCAGGCTGCAGGCTGGCCCCTCCAGCCTGCCTGCACCCTGGCGCTGCTGCCTGGTATTGCAGTACTGCACAGCTGCCAAACCCACACCATCAGGCCCACAACTCCAGCCAGGCCTGCCAGCCCTCAGGCCCAGCTGCAGGCAACCTCTGGCTGCCGGGGCCAGATCCACCTGCCTGCAGCCCACCCCCAGGAGCCTTCCTTGAGCTTGCAGATGCTGCAGGGAATTTCCTCAGCCATGCACCTGCCAGTCCCATGCCAGGCCCTTGCACTGGGCACTATAGGCAGCTGCCCAGGCCTGGCAGCACAGGGACAGCCACAGAGAGGCCTGGAGAGCCACTGCAGGACCCACAATGGCCTCATCATTGCTGATGCCCATTCCCACACCCATGCCCACTACCCAAGGCCCCAAATGGTTCCTGCAGGAGACTGGTGACTTCCTGGTGCTGTGGGGTGAGGCGGAGGTGCAGCACCAATTCAAGCAGGGTGGGTGCTCCAACGCCTACATCTATGAGGGGCTGTCAGACAAGATGTGGTAGTGTGGGCACAAGTGGCCAATGCAGCAATGCCACATAAAGGTTAAAGTCTTATGGGCACAGTGGACTGCCATCACTGACCACAACTGTTGGTCAGGGTGTGCCTGTAAGTCCATGCCCTTTATGTGGCGACTGACAGACATTCTCATGCCCCAGGACCCAGGCGGCAACCATGCTATGTACAGCAGCATAGGCAGCCTGCCCGAGCCCCCACCCCAGCTTAGCACCCATGGTGACATGTCACTGGGAGGGGGGGGTGCCCTCAGGCCTGCAGTTGATCATCCCACTAAGCTCCCAGGCTGCACACTCCACTAGCAGCTTGAGGAACCCAGGACAGTGCCTGCCATACCCCCATCTTCCCCACAGGGGTCTTCTCTGGGGAGGCACCCTGAAGCCAGCCCCCTCACAGGCCACTGCTGCGCCCCGAGCATTCCCCTGCTATATGTGCCCCAGGCAGTGTACAAGGAGCTGTTTGCATGGCCTGAGGGGTGCCCAACCCATTATGCCCTGCTGCTGCTGATGGCCATGGGACCCTGGGTGCACCTGAGCACCTGGCATGAGACCCTGAGCTTTGACAGCACAGGGGCAAACCCAGGCTCCCTTGCAACCTCTGTTGCCACCTGGAGGGCTGCCTGTGGCTGCACTACATGTCCCTAACTTCTGTAGCTGAGGAGGACATCACTGCCAACATCACCACATTCTTTGGTGTGTGAGAGGTTTATGTCCACTTAGCTGCATGGGCACAGACTGCTCAATAAAGTTTGGACTGTCTCATGACTCCATGCTGTGGGAGTGTGGAACCTGGGGCCAGGGGAGTGCAGCCAGGCCAGGAGGGGATTGTTGGCAGGGACAGGAGCGTGGAAAGCCCTCACCCCAGTGCAGGCCTTACCAAATGGCTGGGGCTGGTGTGGCTGGTTGCTTCATGCAGTCATGGCTGTTGGTGATAGTGTACGGCTCCAGGAGGTATCCTCAGATGTCAGTGTGCCGTGGGCAAAGACCAGGCTGGGGGCCCCCCTGAGGAGGAGCTGGCACTGCTGGTTGGTGGCAGTGTCATGGCTGGCTGCACCTCATGGCGGGGACTGAGGCTGTGGAGCTGGCACAGCAGGTACTGGCCCAGGGGGCATGGGTGGCACCAGCCCTGGGTTGGGAGCTGGGCCAAGGGCTCCTGGCTGCTGGAAGTGGTGCAGGACCTACTCCCAGGACCAGGTGGGAGCCTGCTATTGGGTGGCAAATGGCTGCCAGGGGGCAGGCAGGGCTAGAGTCTGGGACCAGGCAGCAGGCAGCACAAAGGTGACCGCCAAGGCCAGAATGGTGTCTGGCACCTGGCAATCATTGTCCATGGCCTGCACTCCCTAGTTCCAGATGCCCTTCTGCTCCTGCAGTGCCTCCACCTGCTCATGCTTCAGGGACAGGATGTGTGCCTGGAACTCCCTGTCCACTCAGTCCCATGCCTCCTTGTGCTAGTCCTGCATGTCCTCATGGGCGACGTCCTCCACCTGCCACATGTCTTGGCAGCCCACATCCTCTGTTTGCCAGGCCTGAGCATCCACCAGCCAGTCCTCCAACACTGTGACCAGGCAATCCAGGAGGAGAGTCCTGTCCAAGGTCTTCCTCTGGCAGAGCTGGTGTATCCACAGTGTCCAGGCTGTGGGTAGTGGTGACCCTGAGGCTGCATCTCAGCTGCCAAGTGTGGCCCCTCCCCTACATGCAGCTGTAGACCCTATAGAGCTATGAGAAAGAAGCTGTTTCTGTGAGTTCACAACATTTCTCAGATAGGAGCCTCTGTATTATGGGCCATGTGGTACCTGGCCTCAGATCAAGGATTGGGCCTCCACAGGTGCCCAAGGACCATGGTAACTTGGCCAGGCATGACCAGGCCCAGGCATCCACTGGCTAAGCCCTTGTCCCTGCTTGCTCCCCTCGGGCCACTGGGAGCTGGCCGCAGGCAGTCTGCCTCCCCCACCCTGTTCCTAGGGCAGGACAGGTTAGGCTTTTGGCAGCACCTGCTACCACAGCTCCAGATCCCACTTCCCTGCCTCTTCCTCCAGGCCAACCACTCTGCTGCACTGCCACCCAGCCCATGGTGCCCAGGCCCAGGACATGTGGGACCCATCCATGGGCCACACTCACCACATGAGCGGGAAACCCCTTTGGAATCTGAAGTTGGTACTAAGGAAGGGCGACTTGAGACCCTCGGGGTCAAGATATAGAGGGGAACATGGTGAAACGTGGGGGACACAGTGACCTAACTGTAGGAATATATTACAGACCTCTAAATCAAAATGAGGAACTAGATCTGCAATTCTCCAGAGAACTGGAAGAGACCATGAGACCATGGGCTATGGTCATTATGGGCGACTTTAACTACCCTGACATTTCCTGGGAAGAACACTCAGCCAGATCTGACCCAACGCATAGATTCCTGACTTGTATCAATGAGCTTTACCTGTCTCAGGAATTATACGGGCCGACCAGAGGAAATGCACTCCTAGATTTAGTTTTGGCAAAGGGGAATGACCTGGTGAGTGATCTGATGATAGAGGGCAACCTAGGTGACAGTAACCATGACACTATTACTTTCACTGGGCTGGGAAATCTGTAAGGTACAAATTCTTGTCTTTAAAAAAGTCGACTTTAGTCAGCTAAGGACTTTAGTGAGTAATGCCCTACAAGATCACAGACCACAGGGAAAACCAGGGACTAAATATGAAAGGAGTGCATGAAAAGTGGTCATTCCTCAAGGACACAATCCTTGGTACACATAAGTTGTCCATACCTGTATGCAAAGTAGTTAGCACAGGGGCCCAGAGGCCATCTTGGCTCAATAGGGAAGTTGTAGATCTTCTGAAAAAGAAAAGGTAGGCTTACTAATGATGGAAGCTAGCACTAGAGCTCAAGGAAAACTACATAAGATTGGCCCACATCTGTAGGGGGCAGATTAGAAAAGCAAAGGCAGTTACCAAGTTCAGGTTAGCAACTGAAATCAAGGACAATAAGAAGTCCTTCTATAGGTATGTAGGTAACAAGAGGAAAACCAGTAGAAACATGGGATCACTGCTCAATGCATCTGGACATCTGATCACCAACACCAAGGAGAGAACTAAATGTCTGAACAAGTATTTCGCATCTATATTCCACCAGCGTAAGAGTGATCACCTGCCAAATGCAAATATGACACAGAAAGTCACAGTAGAGATGATCACCTACCAACAGTCAATGTAGAGATGATGAAAGAACAGCTAGACAGGTTGAATGTCTATATGTCAGCAGGACTGGATGAACTCTATCCGAGAGTTCTTAGTGAACTAGCTGAAGTCATTGGAGGACCACTGACAAGCCTGTCTGAAAATTTGCAGCTCTAAGAAGGGATCCCAGAAGACTAGAAGAGGGCCAATGTTGTGCCTATCTTCAAGAAGGGGAGCAGAGAGGATCCAGGGAACCATAAGCTGATCAGACTGACCCCAATCCCAGGAAAAATCCTCAAAAATATTCTCAGAGCCCATATGCAATAAGCTAGTAGAAGGCAAAATTATGAACAGCAGCACAGTTTTGTTCTGGGTAGGTCATGTCTGACCATGACCAGGTTATATTTTTCTATAACTAAGTTACTCACCACCTGAATAAGGGAGATGAGTTTGACATCATTTTCTTGGACTGGGAAGGCCTTTGACTTGGTGTCTTTGCCCCAGTGACCTGCCCGAGGGCCAGGGAGGCCAGGGCTATCTCAAAGAGTCCCGGCAGGCACCTTTGACTTGGTGTCCCATGAGGCTGTCAAGGTAAAAATAGGGGACTATGGAAACTAGGGAAACTAGGGAAACTGGCTGCGTGGCTGGACCCAGAGACTACTAATAGATGGAACCATTGGTGATGCATAGGGGGTGCACGTGCACCCCCTAAGCTTGGCAGTGCACCCCCTGCAAAAAGAGCCACTGACACTGCCAGTGATTGCCTTTGGGCAGTTTCCGCTTGCCACCCCTTACCACCGACACCACCAGTGACATCAGCAGGCGGTCCCTGATCACCACTGGCTGCTGCTGACACTGCCAGTGGCATCTGCAGGTGGTCACCAACCACCAGTCAGCACTCACCACCCCTGCCCCCCACCATCAACACCACCACAGCCACCTGCAAGAGCTCCCTGATCGCTGCCACCACACCCCCACCACTACCACCGCTGCTGCCACCTATGGGCAAGCGCCATCCCCCTCCCTCCTCCCCCCCCGCCCCAGCCTCCAGGGGCATACGGCATTCATGGATGGATCTATGTCAGCCTGACAGAAGGTAGGTAGTGGGATCCCCCAGGGTTCAGTACTTCTACCAGTGCTTTTCAACATCTTCATGTTGATCTATATGTGGGGGTGAAAATCACACTGGCAAAGTTCACCAATGACACTAAACTGTGGAGAAGTGCACCCATGCTTCAGGGTAGGCTGATGATCCAGGCAGACCTAGACAGATTAGTTAGATGGGCAGACCAGAACCAGATGCTGTTCAACACTGAGAAGTGTAAAGTGCTTCATCTGGGGAGGAAAAATCCATGACAAACTTATAGGCTCAGTGGTGCTATGCCAGCTAGCACCACATCCAAAAGGGACCTGGGGGTCATAATTGACCATAAAATGAATATGAGCTACCAGTGTGATGCTACAGTTAGCAGAACAAGCAATATGCTGGCATGCATCAACCAATGCATCTCAAGAAAAACTAAGGAAGTTATCCTTCAACTTTACTTGGCATTGGTGAGGCCACAGCTGAAGTACTGCATCCATTTCTGGGTGCCACACTTCAAGAAGGATGTGGAGAAGCTTGAGAGAGTCCAGAAAAGAGACACTCATATGATTAAAAGCCTGAAGAGCAAGCCAGATGAGGAAAGGCTGATAGATATGGGACTTTTCAGCCTAGAAAAGAGAAGACTTTGTGGGTATTTGGTGGCAGCTTACAAATATATCAGGGGTGAGCATCAGGGGCTAGGCGAACAACTATTCAGCAAGGCACCCTAGGGGAGAATGAGGAGCAATAGTCATAAGCTCCTGGAAGAAGGTTTCAGACTGGATATAAAATTTCATAGATTTCATAGACATTAGGGCTCGAAGGGACCTCAAAAGATCATCGAGTCCAGCCCCCTGCCTGAAGGGCAGGAAGTCATATGGGGTCATAGGAACCCAGCAAGATAAGCATCCAATTTTTTCTTGAAGGTGTTCAATGTAGGTGCTTGAACCACCTCTGATGGCAGGCTATTCCAGACCTCAGGGGCTCGGACAGTAAAGAAATTCTTCCTTATGTCCAGCCTGAAATGGTCTTGCAGTAATTTATAACCGTTCAACCTCATCATCCCTTGGGGTGCTCTGGTGAACAAACGTTCCCTGAGATACTGATAGTCACCCCTGATAAGCTTATAGGTGGCCATCAGATCACCCCTGAGCCTGCACTTTTCCAGGCTAAAGAGCCCCATAGCTCTCAGCCTGCCGTCTTAAGGTCTGTTTTCCTGACCTCTGATCATGCGTGTGGCTCTTCTCTGGACTCTCTCAAGCTTCTCCACATCCTTTTTGAATTGTGGGGCCCAAAACTGGACGCAGTACTCCAGCTGCAGCCTCACCAAGGCTGAGTACAAGGGGAGAATGACATCCAGGGATTTGCTTGAGAAGCATCTATGGATGCAAGCCAGCATTTTGGTCGCTTTACTAGCTGCAGCATTGCACTGCAGGCTCATGTTCATCTTG
>NW_005842076.1:1872817-1881159 GCF_000455745.1 Alligator sinensis
TGTCCACATCATTAATGAAGATGTTGAACAATATGGGTCCAAGGACAGAGCCTTGGGGGACCCCACTGGTCACAGGGCACCATGATGATTGACTTCCAGATATTATCACCCTCTGGGTCCGACCACGGAGCCAATTTCCCAGCCAGAGGATCATGGTGGACCCAAGGCCACAATTGGCCAGTTTCGCCAAAAGGTGATCATGGGATACCAGATCGAAGGCTTTTTTGAATTCAAGATATATGACATCAATCTCTTCTCCTTTGTCAAGGTGATAGGTCACCTGGTCATAAAAGGAAATGAGATTGGTCAAGCAAGACCTACCCGCAACAAACCCATGCTGGCTATCCCTCAGGATGTTGGCGTTGGCCAGTCCACTAAGGATGGCCTCTTTAATAAACTTTTCTAAGACCTTACCCAGGATAGAGGTCAGGCTAATGGGCCTATAGTTTGCTGGATCCACTTTCCTCCCTTTCTTGAAGATAGGCACCACATTGGCCTTCTTCCAGTCTTCGGGCACTACACCAGAGTGCCAGAAGTTCTCAAAGATCCATTCCAGAGGCTGGGCTATGATGCTCACCAGTTCCTTGAGTACCCTGGGGTGTAGATTGTCAGGGCCTGCTGACTTGAAGGTATCCAGGCTCTCAAGGTGTTCCTTCATCAGGTGAGCATTGATGGAGGGCAGGGAATCTCCCTCATCCAGACCTCCCTGTCCTGGAGTGGGCATGGACATCCCATGGGACTGATGAAAAACCAATGCAAAGTACCCATTTAATAGGTTGACTTTTTCCTGGGCGTCAGTTGCCAGTTGTCCCATCTGGTTCAGCAGGGGTCCAATGTTGCCCTTGCTTTTCCTCCAGCTCCCCACATATCTGAAAAAAGGACTTTTTATTGTCCTTGATACTTGTAGCTAACTGGAGTTCCATCACAGCCTTGGCTTTCCTGGTTCGCTCCCTGCAGGACCGGACCAGTGAGGAATATTTCTTCTTGGAGGTGGATCCCATCCTCCATCCTTTGTAGGCCTTTCTTTTTAGCCACAGGAGGTCCGCTAGTTCTCTGGAGAGCCAAGGGGGCTGCTGTGCCCTTTTGCTGCCTTTCCTCCGAGTTGGAATAGCCTGAGCTTGTGCATCGAGGATTGCTCCCTTGAGGAGCAACTACTCTTCCTGAACTCCCCTCTCCTTAGGGTCGTGGTCCCTTAGAGCCTCACTGACAAGCCTTCTGAGCTTGTCAAAGTCAGCTTTCCCAAAGTCAAAGACTTCTGTATTGCTGACTGACTTGCCAGCGGATGGTGAAGGTGATCAGCTCGTGGTCACTGATGCCCAGCTTCCCATTGATCGTTAGGTCGCTGATTAGGTTATCCCTGGTTGCCAGTACCAGGTGAAGCAGCACTTTACCTCTCATTGGCCCGTAGACTTCTTGAGTCAGATAGAGGTCATCCACGCACGAGAGGAAGCTTTGTGACCACTCGGATTTAGCCGAGTGCTCTTCTCACGAGATGTCTGGGTAGTTGAAGTCTCCTATGACAACCATAGACCGGGAGCATGCAGCCTCAGCCAATTCCCTTGTGAACTCCTGGTCAAGCTCTTGACTTCGGGTGGGAGGTCTATAGTAGACTCTCACCGTTGTGTCCCCTGTGCTGTGTTCCCCATGGATTTTAACCCAGAGGGTCTCCAGCTGTCCACCCTGGCCACCAATATCAGCTTGCAGGGACACGTAGCTCTCCTTGACATAAAGAGCTACACCCCCACCCCTTTTGTCTACTCGATCTCTCCTGTACAGGGTATAGCCATCTAGACCCGTGGTCCAGTCATGGGTGGAGTCCCACCAGGTCTCTGTTATCCCTATGATGTCGTAATTATTTGTGTTAAGCAGGAGGACAAGTTCCTCTTGCTTATTCCCCAAGCTCCTGGCATTCATGCTCCTGGCATGATGTTCTTTCTGCCCCATCTGCTGTTTCCTGCAGTTTCCCTGTGTGAGCAGTGAATATCAAAGATCACACATGACAACAGGGGGTGCAGTAGGCCCCTGGGGAAGACCTGGAGACATGATAATCTTCCCACTTCTCCCAGTGGGTTAAGTTGAAAGCCCGATGGAGCAAGTCAGCCAATCTGGCTGAGAAGAGCCTCCTCCCCAGTGGAGAGAGGTGGAGGCCATCCCTTCCCAGCAGCTCGCTGCCTCTCTCACTGAAGAGCAGGCTATGGAAGAAATACTTTTCATGGAAGAAAAACTTCACAGTTCATATGACCAGACTCTGGAATAGATTCCAAGTGCAGGTACCAACCCTAGAGATCTTTAAAAGGACACTGGACACACACCTTGCTGGCAGCATTTCCTCTAAGCTGTGCAGTGTGTGCAACCATGCAGGTGCACTCAGGCTGCACTGCCAGGTGTGCCTGCATGGCTGTGCATGCCATGCAGCTTAGAGAGAACACTGCTTGCTGGGGTTATTTGACCTCAGCAGTCTTTCTTGCCCAGAGCAGGGGGGCTAGTCCTGACAATCTCACAAAGTACCTTCCAGCCCTAAACTTCTGTGAATCTGTGAATATGTGTGCGCACCCATAGAGGAATGGCCAGAGGCCAGGGTGCTGGTCTCCTGTCCCTGGGCTTTGCCCCTAAGGCATCCCCACTCCACTGCCTCCCATCCCGGGACAACACACAAAGGACATTGTACATAGTTTTCTTGGGGAAGAAGATGTTTTATTGTTGGTGGGTGGGGTGGATGGTGAAGGGACTCTGTTTGTTGGGGAGGGATGGGGGAGGTGGGTTCTGTCTGTTGGGAAAGGGGGGAAGGGGGCTCTTTTTGTTGGGGAGGGAGAGGGAGGGCAGCTCTGGTTGATATGAGGGGAATAAAAATTTGTTCTTCTGATATGTCTCTGCAGTGAGCATGGTGCTAGTGGTGGGCAGGGGGATGAGGGGTACATGGACAGTGATGCAGGTGGGATAGAGAGAGGAGTGCTGAGGAGGTGGTCTGGCAGCACCTCCCAAACCTAGTGCCCTTGACCCTGTTGGTGGGTGCGTGGCTCTCCTGGGACCTCAGGTTGGGTGGGGTGCTGCCACTGCCACCATAGGTGGTGCTCCCACTGCCAGGTATCATCTGCCAGATATCATCTGCTGTGCCTCCTCTACTGGGCCTCATGGAAGAGTTGCCCCCAGGCCTCATAGATGTTATTCAGTATGCAGGCTGCAACAGTGACCCAGAGGAGGTTGTCCTCAGTGAACTCAACGTGGGTGATGAGGGTGCGCCAGTGGCCCTTAAGGCAGCCAAAGGTGCACTCCACCAGGGTGCAGGTCCAGGCCAGGCAGTGGTTAAAATGGGTCTTATGGGGGTCCAGGTGACCACTGTAGGGCTGCATTAGCCAGGGCAGGAGTGAGTAGGTGGGGTCTGTGATGAGGAGGGGCGGGACAGCCATGGTGCCCAGCTGCAAGTCCAGCACCCCTGGCATGAAGCACCCACTCTCCACCAGGCCCAGCAGGCCAGAGTTCCTGAAGATGTGGGCATCATAGATGCTGCCTACCTAGCCAACACTAACATGCATGAAGAGATCTTGGTGGTTCATGATGACCTGGAGCACCATGGAGTAAAAGCCACTCTGGCTGTAATAGGGGCAGTCTCCATGGGGCAGGTAGGTGACAGGGATGTGGGTCCCGTTCAGGGTCCCAATGCACTGGGGGAATCCCAGGGCATGGAACCCCACCACCACCACCACCAAGGGGTCATGCACACAGAGCACAGTGTCCCCTAGCACGTCGTGGAGGGTGCCACACAGCTTCAGGATGGCATCCCCAACCATGGCCTTGCCCATGCCAAACAGGGGCCTGACATACCACAGGATGGCAGGCATGATCAGCTTCAGTGGGCAAGGGCCAGGCAAGTGTCCATGGAGAGAGGTAGTGTCCTGCTCCAGGAGATCCATAAAGGTGTCCTGGGCCATCCTGAAGGCCTCCAACCACTGCTCGGTGTCCCAGGTGTGTTGGATGACATGCCACCACCAGGCCTGGCTGGCCCTGCAGGCCCAGAGGTGACAGGTCTGGAGGCCCAGGAGAGCAAACATAGCCACAGTGGTGGCATCCTGGATCCTGTCATTGGTGTCCCTGCCAAGGTCTGGCCAGGTGGATGGGGATGAGAAGGCAGATACGCCCTGGTAGCCATGGGACTGCACACAGTGGGATGGCAAGCAGTTGCTACATGTGGAGAAGTTGGGAGGGCCCAGACAGCTATGGTACAGGTGGTGGCTGGCATGGCAGGCCAGCAGGGCCAGTGCAGCAGCCAGCAGGATCATGGTCATCACTGCCAGGCACTGGTCATCACTGCCAGGGGCAGGGGCTGGAGCATCCATAACATAAGGAGGCACAGGCTGTTGCGTGCTGTTCCTGCACTGGGCACACTGCTTCTGGCCATGGAAGGGACTCACCAGAGAGTAGCGAGTGGGGTTGCCTCTTGAAGAGGGCTGCCAGCTACTGGCAGCTGCAGTCAGAACCTGGAGTTCCCCACAGGGGTGGCAGGAGCTCATGGCAGCAACCTGGGAAGTGGGAACAGATTGGCAGCAAATCTGCTCCCACTTCCCTGCACATGGAGACACTTGCCTGGCACCATTTACTCATGAGTAAATTACTCATGAGTGAGTTGGTGCTGCAACACATGCACGTGTAGATGTGCCCACTATAGATGACCTGCATTCAACAGACTTTTCCAGATACAATGACTCCTGCCCATACTAGGCCTTAGGGACAGCTGAGGACCCCTGTAAGTGGCCCTACACTGTACCTACACTAGGGTTATTTTATCTTGCCTCTAAGATGAGTTTTGACAGCCCATGTGCATCACCAAAAGAACTGGAACAGGAACAAAGCCTGGTAGGAATATTGCTGGAACCAGTAAATAATGTCAGACTTATCTACCTTGCTTCCTTTACCTTTTCTCTTTTTTGTTTTGTTTTGATTTATTGCTTTAATTATTTTGGAGTACACAAGGCCCTGCTACTCTGTACATATGCACAAGGAGACCTCTGAACACCCCTGCACAGGACTGAGACATCTGTATCTCTCAGGTCCAGGAAGCAGTGATACTGCTCCCAATAAATGTACCTGTAATTTACTGTGCCATTCCTTGGGTGGTCATATAATCTTCTCAGCACGGCTGACTGTTTTGGTGCACTTCCAGGAGGATAGCTTGGTGTGCTACTTCTAGCTTCTGAGGGTACCACATGTTCCCACATGCTACAACTTGATGTTTCAAATGTTGGTAAGGGAGGGTGATCTCATGCCCTTCAGCTTCAGCCCTCAGATAGACCTGGCACTGTTCCTTGGGGCTCCACCTCCCCTACACCCTGCCTATCAGCAACCTGATGTTGAAGCTCCTCATTTGGTAAGTTGAGGCAAATAACCTCCTAAAAAACCTCTATCCAAAATACTCCAAAAGAACAAACACAATGTCCCAAAACAAAACTGTAAATGAACAGTCTTTCCACTGCGGTCAAGCGTATACTTTTATCCGTGTTGTCCACCCTCTGTGGGACAGTTAGGGGACTGAGCAGACAACTACCATGCTCAGTACTCCATTTATTCATGGTTCTGATACTCTTCTACTCTTTGTCTCTGGGCTTCTCGTCATCCTGGATCCAGCCAACCAGTCCTGACTGCCAGGCCAACACTCCTGGTAAGTTTCCTGGCTCCTCCAAGCCAATGTTTGGGAGTTGCCACTGCTGACTGCACTCCCATCAATTGCCCCTGACAGAGCACACTGTGCCTGTGCTTTCTTCCCTTCTGTACTGGAAACTAACATCCAGTTGCCTGGTTGTCTCCTTCTAGGCCATTCTTATCTCTCAACTTGGTTTCCACCCAATCAATCAGTATTGGCACGTGCTCATAAAGCATGTCCATGCCAGGGCCAGAGTTTCTCCCACAGAAGTTGATGTTGCTGGTGCTGCCTCCAGCCACTGTGTGGACAGCTTAGTTTCATAGTTTCATAGTTGTTAGTGTCAGAAGGGACCTGAGCAGATCATCAAGTCCAACCCCCTACCATAGGCAGCAATGAATGCTGGGATCAAATGACCCCAGCTACATGATTATCTAGCCTCCTTTTGAAGGCCCCCAAGGTAGGAGTGAGCACCACTTCCCTTGGAATTGCAGTGCCCAGACCCTCCAGGTCCTAGATGCCCTGACTGTGAAGTAGTGCCTCCTGATGTCCAGCCTGAACCTACTCTCAATCAACTTGTGGCCGTTATTCCTAGTTACTCTGGGTAGTGCTCAGGGGACCAGGGTCTCTCCCATTCCCCGCTGGTCCCCCCTGGTAAGTATACAGATAGCCATCAGATCCCCTCTCAGCCTTCTCTTGTGGAGGCTGAACAGGTTCAGGTCTTGTAGCCTCTCCTTGTAGGGCCTGCCCTGCTGCTCCCTGCTCTGGACCCTCTCAATGCTGGCTACATCCCTCCTGAAGTGCAGTGCCCAGAATTGGACAAAGGACTCCAACTGCAGCCTGACCAATGTCGCATAGAGGGGGTGGATCACCTCCCTGGACCTGCTCATGATGCGTCTATGGATGTATGACAAGGTGCAGTTAGCCTTACTGATCACATCCTCACATTGGCGGCCCAAATTCATCTTGGAATCAATAATGACTCCAAGATCCCTTTCTGCCTGTATGCTGATGAGAAGGGAGTTGCCCAGCCTATAGGTATGCTTCTGGTTCTTTCTCCCTAGGAGCAGTACCCTGCACTTGTCAGTATTGAATCACATGCTATTCTCATCCACCCACCTCTGTAACCTGTCCAGATCTAGTTGTAGCCTGTCCCTCCCTTCTAGTGTACCCACCTCTCCCCACATCTTAGTGTTATCAATGAATTAGAACAAGGTGCTTTTCACCCCCTCATCCAAATCACTGATAAAGCTGTTAAACAGTATGGGCCTTAGGACTGAGCCCTGGGTGACTCCACTGCCCACATCCCTCTAGGTTGAAAATGACCCATCCACCACCACTCTCTGGGTCGCAGCCCTCTAGCCAATTTTGTACCCATCTGACTGTGTAGGCATCAATGCCACAGTCTCCTAGGTTTTTTTTTAATGAGAATGGGGTGATAGACAGTGTCAAAGGCCTTCCTAAAGTCCAGAAAGACTACGTTCACCACAACACCTGCGTCCAAGGATTTTGTGACCTGATTGTAAAAGGCAACCAGGTTGGTCTGACAGGACCTGCCCCTAATGAACCCTGTGCAGGCCGGGAGCGACCCGAGCCCTTTTCGCGCTGCACGCGGGCTGTGGCCAGCAGCCCGGGCACGCCAGGGTGGAGAGGGAAGGCCTTTGAGCTGGAATTAGGCACGGACGCGTAGCGGTAGTTTAAAAGGTTGTTTACTTACACCGAGATGGCAGTGGTGTAGGCTGGAAAGCTTGATTAAGTTGCAGTTCCAGACAAACAACACAGACGGTCTCGTGGAGGTTGCTAGGCTCCACGGTGCAGAGCTCCGGATGCTCTGGGTGAATGAGCCACCAAAATAGAAATCGTAAGTACGTCTTATAAAAGTTGCGGTCGAAGACAGGAAGAGGTGGGCAGTGGATCAGGCCACCACGTTCCTCTGGATCTCACACAGGGTTTCTATTACCCTGCCATGTACCCAGAGTCCCCACGAGATGGATGTGGAGTCCTCTTCGGTTTGGGCGGAAACTGCTCAAGCCTCTTATACGGCTAACAGGCCAATCGTTAGCCTCCACGATGCACTCTGCAAAAGAAGCTGCAGAAAAGGCGGGAAACTGGTCCCTGCACCGGGGTTTCCTCTGCAACAGGAAACTCTCCCGTGCAATGCTCTGCAACTTGAAGGGGATAATTCTGGTGCCGAAGCACACACACAATCATGCCTTTTGAGTCATGACAAACCCATGTTGGTTTCCTCTGGTTGCTTGGTGTCTTCCAGTAAATACCTTCTAGTGGCGAGTGTCTTTTCCCTACCACAAGCATGTGTATCATTAGGGCATACATCACTGATTCTCAACCAGGGTGCCGCAGCACCCAGGGGAACTGTAAGATCTTTTTAAGAGTGTCAAGCAAGATGATTCACAAGATAAACCAAAAGATTTCAAATAGGATCCCATAATGTCAAAATATTCTGTTCTGTTCTGCACTTTCTGAGTTCTCTGAACATAATTATTCTATTTTTCAGAAGTCCAAAAATAGTGAAAAACAGAGAGCTAGAGTTATCCAAGAGATGTCTTGAGTCCAGTGAGAGGTGCCTTGATCTAAAAAGGTTGAAAACTGGTGGCATGAACCAAAGGGGTTAAGATAGCACTGGATGGACCAGGCACTTTAAGCCAGTAATAAATTACATGCACACACATAGGAATTTCATGTATTCCTC
>NW_005842076.1:1881169-1896009 GCF_000455745.1 Alligator sinensis
GTGTGGTTCCATCTACGTGGTTAGGTAGGAAGACTAATGGTAAATAGGTGATTCCTCAATGCTCTGAATTAGCTACTTATATAATTGAACAAAGAAAGAGATGAGGAAGCAAGTTTTTGCACAGAGAAATAGGAAATATGTTGTTACCTCAACCTCAGCTATTTAGTGCCAGCACAGCATTCCCTACTCTCCATGTTTCTGTAAAGGTCCAGCTTCTGTAGTCCTATGATTACATGATAATCTTGGCTTTTTCAAAAGGAAAGTTCTAACCCTAATTATTGCAGGGAAAAAAATACTTTAATATGAACCCTAAACTCCAAAACACCAGAAGGAAAGTAAAAAGAGGACTCTCATATTAAATCATGCAAAATTATTATTTCTGAAACACATATGCTTTGAACACCAGTTTCATGGTAAGGGATCCAGGTTTTCCATTTCCCATGGAAAAACAGAGAAAACTACAGATTTCCCGGTTTAATTGGAGAAAATGTGGATTTTCCCTTTAAGCAGAGAAACCTGGGGATTTTTGCAATCTTTTGCAAAGAGCTCTGCATGCTGGCTGAGTTCCAGCTTGCAAGAGCTGGTTGCAAAAGGGGCTGGAAAGCCCCAACCCTGCCCGCAGGGGGAGGGAGAGAGGGAAAGGGTGGGACCCAATGCTTTCACTTACCGGAAGCTGCCTCAGGATCAGTCTTCTTCATTCCTGGAAGTAAGTGAGGCTTGGGGGTTGTGGGGCAGGGCTGGGAGGGAATCTGGCTGGGGGCTGAGGGAGTGAGGATACATGGAGTGTCTGTTGGCTGGCAGGCACTCCCAGTGGGGCTTTCCCAAACACTTTCCCCTCCCTCAGCCCGGGCAGGTGGGTGAGCAGTCGGGGTGCGGGGCTGCAGTGGCGGAGGGGTGAGGGGTACTGCCAGTCCCCCACCTCAGCTCATTCTGTGCCCACTCCCAGCAGCAGAGATGGGGGGTGAGGGCAACAGTGCCCCTCTGTGGGCCACACATGCACCACTTGGCCAGGGAGAACAGGAAGCTCGCACACAGTAGCCACCACCACCATTGTACCCTCACTGCCAGACCTTGCGCCTCTTGCATGCAGCTGGTGCTGGAAAAGCTGTATGGGATGTGGGGCACAATGGTGTGGTAGCAGCCGCTGCATGCGAGCCCCCTCCCCCCAGCTGAGCAGACATATGAGACCCACAGAGGGGCACTGCTGCCCTCACCCCTGCTCTGGGCAAGCAGCATGGGGCATGGTGGCAGCAATGCAGTGGTGCTGGTGACCACTGTCACATGTTAGTGGAGGTGCCGTGTGGGGGCAACTGCCGGCAGGAGTGCGGTGGCGGCGCCGCCAGTGGCAGCAGCAGTGTGGTGGTGATGATGACCACCGCATGCCAGCACCACTGCACCATCATTGCCGTGCTGTGCCATGCCCCACACCACTTGCCCAGAGCAAGGCCAGCCAGGTGAGGGCAGCAGTGTCCCTCTATGAACTGCAGATGCCTGCCCGGCCAGAAGGAGCAGGGACTCACACGCAACAGGCACCACTGCACCACCACATCCCATGTGGCTTTCCCGCCGCCAGCGGCGGGAAAGTGGTGTGAGGTGCAGTTGCAGCGGTGCAGTGGTGGTGGTGGTGGTAGCTGCTGCATGCATCCTCCCCCTGGATGGGCAGTGCATGTGAGGCCCACAGAGGGGCACCCCTGCCCTCACCCCACCAGCCCTACTCCTCAGAGTGGGCAGAGAGTGAGGTGAGGTGGAGGGCGGAGGGGCACTGCAGTGTGCAATGTGGGGCTGGCAGTGCCACTTGCCCTCCACTGCCATGCCCTGGGTTGTGCTCTGCCCCCCCCCCCCAGCCTGTTCACCTGCCCAGGCTGAGGGAGGGGAAGGTGTTGGGGAAAACCCCACCAGGAGTGTCCACTGGCCGGCAGGCACTCCATGTCTTCCCCCAACACATCCTCGCTCCATCAGCCCCCAGCCAGTTTCCCCCCAAGTGGTGGTGGTGTGGTGGCAGCTGCCGCATGCAAGCTTCCCCCCTCCCCAGCTGGGTGGCACATGTGTGGCCCACAGAGGGGCACTGCTGCCCTTGCCCCCTTCCCTCCTGGGATCAGGCACAGAGATGCACTCCTCTACCCCCATTCTCAATCTGCCCCCTCAGCCCCTTCCTTTCCCCCCATCCTTCCACAGACACCTACCTGCTGGGGTGTGTATGTATGTCAGTGTCTGTGCCTGCATGTGTGGGGCTGGGGGGCTGTTGTGGGGGGAGTAAGGGGCATGCATGAGCAGGACTGGGGAGGCTATGGGGGGCTGAGGGGCACTAGCAGGGCTGGCAGGGTAGGGGGAGGCTTTAATTTTGTTCACACATAATTTGTGCACATGCTATACAGAGGTAAGCTTCAGTTCTGTCTATTTCTTCACTATAAAGGACAGATAAGATGTACCTGTTTACCTGCAATGATTTACCTGTTTACCCACAATTTAATAAAGTGAAATGCCTTGAGGAGAAATCTAAGGGCAGTTACAGACATGGTCCAGGAGGCGAGGTGGGTATGTGTGTTTGTGTGGGTGGGGGTCTTTAATTAGCACAGCTCTGAGAGCCGTACTAATTAAAGTGCCTGGAGCATCGCATACACCATTATCCCCATGCTGAAAAATGGTGGCAGGATGCTTTGAACTAAAGCTCAAACAAGCTTTAGTTTAAAGCTCCCCACCACCACTTTTCAGTGCAGGGGCACTGCTACACATGACTCTGGAGTCTGCTGGAACACGGTAATTACCAGCACATCAGAGCAGCTTCCCTGCACGTGTATAGGAGCCCAAAGTCCTTGGTAATAGCAATAGATTTCTCCTTCTATATATCATGTTTTTTATTCCTATTAGTTTGTTTATGTAGTTGTTTTTAATTTTTTTTTTTTGGCTTTTGCCCATATTTATCTAAGAATGTCACTGTCTGAAGCTAAGGTTATGGCTTCTTTCCCTTTACCAAGGCATAAAAGACAATGAAATCCAACTGCAAAAGCCCCAAAGAGAATTCTCCTGTCAGAGGGGAACTCCTTGCCAGCAAATCTGTGCTGCAGGCAGGCCTAGACAATTATAGAATAGTATGGTTGGAAGGGACCTCAGGAGGTCATGTAGCTTACGTCCCCACTCAAGTTGTTCTTGACTAAATCATCCCAGTCAAGTGCCTGTCTAACCTGCACTTAAAAATGTCCAAAGATGGAGATTCCACAACATCTCTAGGGGAGTGCTTAACTACTCACAGAGGGGCAAATTTCTTCCTATCATTCAGCCTAAAGTTCCCGCTCTCATTGCTCCTTGTCCTGACTCCTGCAGCCAGAGGATAGCCTAACTCAGGGGCAGGTAAAGTCCAGTCTGTGGGCCAGATCTGGCCTGCAGTGGATTTCATTTCCCAGCAGCCCCTGCCATCTTTTTCTATGCGGTCCAAAACTGGACACTGTACTCCAAATGAGGCCTCACCAGTGCCAAGAAGAGCAAAACAAATCACTGTCTTTGATCTGGAAGTGATGCTTCAAATAATATAATCCAATATGCTGTTGGTCATTTTTGCAAAAAGAGCACACTGTGACTCATGTTCAGCTTGCATGCAATCCATAGGTCCTTAAGTTGCAGTACTGCATCTTACCCAGTTATTTTATAGTCTATATTTGTGCATGTGATTGTTGCCTCAGTTGCAGGACTTTGCACTTGTCCTTGTTGAATTTCAACTAATTGATTTGATTTTGGATCATTTCTCCAGTTAATCAAGATCAGGGGTGATGCGCAGGGGGTGCATGCAGGTGCACATGCACCCCTGAGTGTGGCGGTTCACCCCCTACAAAAAGGCACCACCAACACCTGCCGCCAACACTGTTTGTGGTATCTGCGGGTGGTCACCGACCCCTGGTCAGCGCTTGCTACCCCCCTCGCCCCCCACCGCCAGGTGGCGTCTCTGGGAGCTCCATTGCTTACCGCCACCATGCTCCCGCCACTGTGTTCCCGCTACTGCCGTGCCCCCCCCAGCCACCAGGGGCACGTGTGACTCTTGATCAAGACTGTTTGGAATCTATCCTCAAGAGTATCTGCTAGTCCCAGCCCCCTAAGATATGTATTTTATCCACATAATATACCCAGTATATCAAAGCAAACAAGCTAAGGGAACATGTTTGGTAACATTTGATTATTCAGTTATATTTTCTGTAAATTGTTTATTTTTTATGTATTCAGTTACCAAAAATCAAATTGCCATAATTAGCATTTTATTTGTTATTTTGGGTCCTCCCCCCTCTCCCCACCTCTCCCCAACTTCTCTTGATTAAAAAGAGACTTCTGTGACTGGTGAAGCATAGTTATTAAACCATGATGTCTTTCTTTAAAGCCAATTTAAAACTAAGGATCATGTAATGCTGCCACTTATGCAAGGTTGCTCATAATTGCTCCATGCAATGCTTTGATTAATTAAATCACACTAGAGATTGTTTCTTAGTAACACACCTGGTATGGTCTTTGTTGTCGGCATTCATTAAAACACTGTGTTTCATGCTGCTTTGCAGCAGGAAAGGATATTAATCAGCTAAATTGCCATTAAGAGTCATATCAATATTTGCTGCACACTGATTGTTTTTCTAAATCTTCAACAAAGGACATTTCATTGAAATCTCTGGTTGGTAACTAACCATATGACAGTGAAATCAAATTAAGATGTTTTATTTTCTATCTGGCTAAAAAAAAATCAAAGTGCATAAAGAAATAAAATCACTGCTGTGTTTTTCTTGTCTGCTACTTTAAGCAAAGGAGTGGAATGTTGAACAAACTCAAGTGCAGAAAATGAGAAAAAATTAGTAGATCTCATTAATGTCTCTACTGCTCCCCAAGCAGAAAAAGCTTCACTTTGTAATGCAACACTGGTAATTAGGCTGAGTATCAGAGCCTCAGCTGAAAAAATGCCCAGGGAATCAAATGTTACTTTTCATTGTTTAAGTGAATGACAACATGTTTCTAAATATTTCCAGCTCCTAGCTACTTTCTATTTGTATATGAACACAAAAGGTGCCTTATGCATTGATAGTTTTGAAGGTGAGTAGCTAAAGGTATTTACTTAAAGGATCCCTAGTTCTGACTTTTTTCATGGCACATACCTGCTAGTTTCCTACTTCATTCATGTCCTACGTGCCAGTTTAAAGTGTATCTGTAGGGCAACACAAATGCCTCTTCTGTGCTACATATTTTTGTTCTATAGCACTATACATGCAACTAATTCCACTTAAAATCTTCAGTACACAACAATGGTAAGTTTACAGATCTAGATCACACTGTTTCTGGAGATGGCTTTTGGCAATGAGATAGGACTGTAGTAGATTTATGATTTCTACTGAACTGGCATGGACCATTGACGATCAGAAGCAAATTATGGTAACAAAAATTTGTTCCAAAGCATTTCCTCCCAGTATTGTTAAATTTAAGAAAAAGAAAATCTGTTGGTGAGCCTGTCTATTGAAGTAGATCAGTTATTCAGCAATGGCTAGCTTGTGATCCAAAGGACTTGTCTTTACCGTGTGTCCAAAAATCTATTAAAAATATTGCATCCCAACATTGGAGAGTTTATTGTATAAAATATAAAGTTGTGCAAATACTCAATTGTAAATATATTTTCAGTTTCATTTATTTATTTTTGTTTATGTTTTACAGTGAATAAGTCATGAAACTTAACAATATAATTGCTGAAAAATTGCTAATAATAATTCTTAGAAATCATGGATATACAGAAAAGTCCATTAAGAGCACCTTAGAGTTAACATTTAGTGCTTGAAATTTAAACTGCCATAGTTAATTTTGCACACGCCATATGGTCTTGTTATAATGCTTTGCATAAATCTTAGAAAAAGTTTCAAATGCCAATTTAAAAGTAAAAAAAAAATTCTCATTAATATTTTCTTCTCATTTGCTCGTATGACTTTATTTGTAAGAACTCCTGACTATATACTAGTTTTGTGATTGTAGGATGATCATTCTATTTCACCGCACCTTTTGAGGTTTCAAAATCTCAGAACATTGCAAGAAAAACAACACCATTCAGAAATGAGATTTTTTTTATAGAAATGTTACATGGATTCTGGACTCTTCTTTTTTCTGTCAGAAGTACAAGGTCAAGCAGATGTTCCTTCAATTTAGAGCAAGAGTTCATCTCCGATTACTATGAAACTGGTCAATCTCCCAACAACCAGGTTTTATGCTCCCATTCAGGGGGACACTGGGGAGCCAGGCAGGTTCTCAAAGGGAAAAACAGGTGCACATCTGCGAGGGGCAAGCAGGGGAGGTTATGCTTTGGGGCAACCAACATGGGTTCATTAGAGGAAGGTCCTGTCAGATCAACCTGGTGGCCTTCTATGACCAGGTCACAAAATCCTTAGGTGTCACGATGGACGTAGTCTTTCTGGACTTTAGGAAGGCCTTCGACACTGTCTCTCACTCCATTCTCATTAAAAAGATTAGGAGATTGTGGTGTCGATGCCTACACAGTCAGATGGGTCACCAATTGTCTGGAGGGCCGCACCCAGAAAGTGGTGGTGGATTGGTCATTTTCGACCTGGAGGGATGTGAGCAGTGGGGTCCCCCAGGGCTTGGTCCTTGGGCCCACACTGTTCAACGTCTTCATCAGCAACTTGGACGAGGGGGTGAAAAATACCTTGTTCAAATTCGCAGGTGACACAAAGATGTGGGGAGAAGTGGGCACGCTAGAAGGGAGAGACAGGCTGCAATTGGATCTGGACAGGTTACAGGGATGGGCGGATGAGAATAAGATGGGATTCAATACTGACAAGTGCAGGGTACTGCACCTAGGGAGAAAGAACCAGCAGCAGACCTACAGTCTGGGGAACTGCTTTCTCATCAGCACAGAGGCAGAAAAGGATTTTGGAGTCATCATAGACTCCAAGATGAACATGGGCTGCCCATGTGGGGACGCAGTCAGGAAGGATAACTGCACCTTGTCATGCATCCACAGATGCATCACAAGCAGGTCCAAGGAGGTGATCCTCCCCCTCTATATGACATTGGCCAGGCCACAGTTGGAGTACTGCATCCAATTCTGGGCACTGCACTTCAGGAGGGATGTGGACAACATCAAGAGGGTCCAGAGGAGGGCCACTTGCATGATTGGGGGCAGTAGGGCAGGTCCTACAAGGAGAGGCTACAAGACCTGAACCTGTCCAGCCTCCACAAGAGAAGGCTGATGGGGGATCTGGTGGCCGTCTATAAACTGGCCAAGGGAGACCAGCAGGCAATGGGAGAGTCCCTGTTCCCCCGAGCACTACTGGGATAACAAGGAATAATGGCCATAAATTGACAGAGAGTAGATTCAAGCTAGATATCAGGAGGCACTACTTCACAGTCAGGGTGGCTAGGATCTGGAACCAACTTCCCAGGGAAGCGGTGCTCACTTCTACCCTGGGGGTTTTTAAAAGGAGGCTAGATAGACACCTAGCCGGGGTCGTTTGCCCCCAGCATCCCTTCCTGCCCATGGCAGGGGGTTGGACTTGATGATCTGCTCAGGTCCCTTCCGACCCTACCAACTATGAAACTATGAAACACCCTCTGCTACTATCCTCTCTGCTGCTGCCTGCTTTGGCAGACACCAATCTGATTTACTAACCCTCACAGAATATTGCCAAGTTCATCTGTTTATTCTCTTTCTTGAGGGTGTCAGAAAGGTCAATAATCCACCCAAGTTTAACAACCCATATGGCTAGCATGCTAACTTAAAAAAAGCATGCAAATTTTAACAACTAATTGCATATGGGCTTTACATTCAGTCCCCTTTAACTCCTTATCTCAAAAGATAAGGTAACCATTTATAGTAGGGGCAGTCTTCAGCACAATTCTAGAGTAGAACTTGAACTTATGGAGCTATATCAAGATATATTCACTGCACTGCTCTATATCCCTTTCTTAAGGGTGTGTACTGAGGGAAACAGTCTAACTGGTTAACCTAGACTATTGTTTTGCTGGGTAATTTATAGTAAAGTTATGGGCAAGTAAACAGATTCTGGAAAATGGATTCATTTTTAAGTTTTTAAAATAACTGAGAAAACTTCCCATATATCTTTTGCAATTAAAATGTACAGAAAGAAGGAGTGACAGGGGTGCCACAAGAACTTGATATGTAAACAATGTGAAAAATATGCATCTTTATAGCACTTTCTGTTGTTCTTCAACTGCACAGGTCATTTCATTCCGTTTAGTTGTTTGCATCAGGAACATAAACACTAGATGTTGGGGCATGCTTCAATTGGAACTTGTAATTTTTCCTTTTGAAAACTGTGATTGTGTCTGTGACATTTATGAATTTCAATAAGCACTGTAAATTTACCCTAAATGCAAATTTATTCTAAGGGCTTGTGGCTACTGTTCCTGGAAAACATTTCAGAATATTCACAGTTAATAGAATACCTGTATCTGTCACATATCTATTATAGCCAGGGGAAAAACACTCTTTTATAGAGATGTGTGGAAATGATTTAGTAATCATTTGAGTTCCTTGGAACATGAGGGTGCCCACTTGTAGATAAATAAGCCTATTTCTACCCAGTACCAGATTCATGTTTCAGTCATCTACTCTGATCTTAATCATTTCACAAGTACCACCAGGTATTATTTATATTTGGATTGAATCTAGCGACGAGTAAGCGCCTCATGCACACCTGCTCAGCATACCCATAATAAATGTTGCAGTTCTCAAGAGTATTCTCTCTTTGGAGGCATTATTTCTGGCCATAAAGCTGAAACAAACAGTAAGGCCTCAATGAAGCAGTATCTTGAGCAATGTGGTACTTGGCTATACGTAGATACATGCCATATATTCCATGGTAGACAACTTTCAGTTTTGTTGCAAGAGCATTTCTCAAGGAGACTGTCAGTGACAGCTCTGCTTGGATCTTCTTTATCAAGCCTATTATCAACACACATATAAATGAGCCAAATAATCTGCTGCTATTGACTTCAGTGGAGGTATGCTGGGAATGATTTTGGCAAATCTACACTTAACTGAACCCACAATATAAGACCATTGGAGACTATAAATATAATAAGAGCTAACCTCTTGTTCTTCTTGTATCTAGCATGTGCTCAGATTTCAAACCACTGGCAACAGCTGTAATGCAATTCCAGGAAGTACCAACAATTGCAATAAACAAAGCTTAGCCTTTGAGGATAGGTAAAAACACAGATATCTAAATGCTCAGTACTCACTGCACACAATTGCTAATGGGCAAGCCCAAGTTGGAACTAAATACCTCAAATTTCTCTGGATTCTCATATCTTAGCTTCAAACATTGGTCCCTATTTATAATAAATAAAGAGAAGAAAAGTAAAAGTAAACCATTCAGAATACATGTTGATTGTAGAAGAAATTTGCAAAAGCATCTGAGTGAGTCAGACATCCAATTCCCAGTGAAAGTTAAAGGGAGTCATGTCTTTCAAGTGCTTTTGAAAAGCTCACCTTAGATTCCTTTAATGATAGTATTCAGAGAAGCCTGCCTTTCAAAACTCCTGCATCTCATTCAACTTCTCCATTATGTATGACATACAATTGCATTTGTTACTGGTTTAACTGGTTAATATATGTCACTAATGATTTATCAGCTAAGTCTCAGGGTTTGGGAAAACCACATTTAAAAATATGAATTGAACAAAAAAGGAAAAAAAAGCTTTCAAATACTTCAACCTTTATTTATTTATGACACTAAACTGTCCAAGGCTGCTAATCCCCATTATAAAGAACCAATGTCTTGCATTTATTGACAGAGAGATTATTGCTCCTAGTGTTTCTTATTATCCTCCATATCACAAATGAGTAAATCACACTGTCAGGCAAACCAAGGTTAAATGAAGAAGATGCATTTTAACAAGATTCTATAAAAATTAAAAAGAAAAACCCTCCATCTATGGAAAAGAGTTGTTAATTCATTGAATTTTGTGGATTCCATGAAATGATAAGCTCTGCAGCTCAGGCATCTCTGAAATTAAATTAGGTTTCAGAAATGAATATTTCATCTTTAAGATACTGTTGCTTGGAGACCTAGGAAAGGAAGGGTGATTTAACACAAAGACATGATAGTTGCAAGGGGCATTGTTTTCCACACCAAGAGGCTCTGGAACATACCACAAAATGCCCAGGACAAAACACTGTTCTGAATGTAAAAGAACGTTCACTGTACACATTTATTCAGAATGTCTTCAATTTAACCTATTGGATTCAAGCTCAAACAACTTATTCTAAGACAAAATAAAAACATATTAAAGGAAGCAATGGATGATTAATTACAGTATTGAAGTCAAACTTCTATTACAACAACTTCTGTAACAAAATCTCTCCAGGTATAGAATATCATAACCCTTCCCATTCCTTCCATTCATTTTGCAACTGATTTGTCTGCTCTGCCTTCTTGCCAGATCTCATTTTAAAATGTTCTGACATTATAGTATGTTTAGTTTACATAGATTAACATCTTTCATTCTCCTCCCCACCCCAACCCAACCCCACTGTAATGAAAGCATTGCAGTTCAAGTTCAATATTTTAAGTATGTCCATACTAAGTTAAAATCTTTCTGTGAACAAGATAAAAATACCTAGAAGGATCAGATATTATTGGCACCATCCCATACTCTGGGAAATAAATGTGCATGGAATACCCAGGCTTTGTCGCCAGCATTAAACTTGAGTCTTCCAGCTAGTGACCCTTACAATTCAGCTGTAATTTTGTTTCTGGTTTGCAGAATACAATAGCTCATTTTATATAGAGCTAGGCACATAAGAGACAGTTACTTCCCTGTGAATAATTTGCACTCAGCATATAATGTTGAGGGTAACCACCTTTTCAAAAAAAATGAGAGGAAAAAAAAAGAAAACCTAAAAGAATTACAGTTCTTTCCTGTACATGTGAATGTTATACGAGAGGTTGATAAGCTATCTATTCGCAAAGTGAGTGCCATCTTATTGACTGGGTTTGATTATAGAATCAATCTTAGCCATCTAACTACATCATTTAAAAAAAGAAAGTGAAGAAGAGGAATAGGAAAGGATAGGCAAGCACATTTAAATTTAGAGTAGTGTGCTTCAGGAATCTTATGGAGATAGAAGTGAATGTCTGCACTAATGGAGAATACATTGTTTCCATATTGCAAATGCAGTAAACTGAACACATAAAATAAAGCAGTTTCTGAGAATAAATTATAAATAGTCATTTTTCCTAGCAGAAGAGAATTTAATTTTTGCAAAATAAGAATTCAAGCTAAAGAAAATTCAGAGCCCATTAACGATGTGTGTGTTTCCACGAACATTAGAAATCTTACCATATTTTTAAAAAATGTATTGAAGTTCTGAGAATATGGTCATTTTCCCAGTCTGGTATTTTCCCCCAGATTACACTCCAATACCTCCTCCTCTCCCCATATTATGCCTAATTGTTTCAAACTGTGTGCTGTGTTTTATTCACCCTCTGTATCTGCATCTGTTATGCTTCACACTCATTGATATTTTTATCAGAATATTTGATTTTTCCTTATGAGTACCTATCAGTTGTAATCATATTAAGAAATATATGTCTGCTTTAGACATAGGAAATATGATATATCCAAAATATTTCCTATAGCTCAAAAATGCAAAGATAGAAAAAAAAAAAGAGAAGAATTCATGATCTACGAAGATGTGATTTTTATGTATTGGGGACAGTACTATCCTATGGCAGAGTAACTTACTCCACTGAAATGCACGTGTAGATAGTGACAGGGGCTGTCTGGGGCACAAGGGTGTTAACGTGTAGGACACCACCACCCAGGGCTGTTCCACTCCAGCTCAAACTGCTGTGGTGCCAGGTACACGTAAATGCTGCACCCAGGAACAGCTGACTCCTGTGCAAACTATGCCAGAGTTTATCACATTGCCTAATGGCACATGTAGATGCACCCATTGAATATTTCCTTATTCCACAGGTTGTCCCACTGAAGCCAAGTGGACTCATGTAGTGAGATACCATTCTTTGGTATTTGCATGGGGGGTATTAAACTGGCCTTTATCCCACATGGGCATTATCCCTGAAATCCCTATATCTTTATAGACTCATAAAGAATATACCTGATGTAAAAACTTTTAGATCAAACCCCTAAAGTGCCAATTTAAAACCACAGCAGCAGCTGCCACCACCACCTCACCACACAAATTTCCTGCTTTCTTATCCTATCCAAGTGGTATATTACCCCCAAAAGGGGTTAAATTAGTTATTTTGTATATCTACATTCCCTGGGAGATACTTAAAACTGCTGCCACAAAATAAGTGCTACCCTCCACACCTGCTTTGAACACTCCAAACCAGAACTGAGCCAGTAGAGACACTCAGTGAATGCCCTGGCACCTGCTGTCAAGACCTCTATCTCTGGGTGCCAAGGGGCAGTACAGAGCACCTCCAAAGCATTGCCCCTCCACACCACTACTGTGTTTGGAACATGTGGAGCAAGAAAAGGTGGGCAGAGCTTGTTTTTCCCAGCATCAAGAGCAGCAAAGATCTAGTGTTGCTATGCCCCTTATTGGGTCTTGACTGTTTCAAGCAAGGTGGTGTTGGGAGTGAAAGACAGGGGAGAGGAGAAGGGGTTTGCACATGTTCTCCAACAACACATCTGAAGTTCCAGTTTTTAGTTTAGCTCACAAGCAACACTGTTGATAAGATACCATAGACTCAGTCTGTTCAAAAGTTGTAATCTTAGACCATAAACTCTTGCAATATGTCAACACAAGCAACTGAGAGCTGCAACTCTAGCAGGTAAAACATAGAAACTGTATTAAAACCAGCTGTCGCATACAGCTCAGATGAGATCTGTCAGTGTTTCATTCACATTCTTCTCTTTTGCTGCAAACTGATAGTCCATCCTAGGCAAACTGACCTCACATAGTGCTACCCAGCCTCCAATATGAAAAAGCTATCAAATCAAATTAAGTCACTTACACTTTCATAAACTTCAAATTTCATGACCAATTGTTAAATAAAAATGTGTGTTAGTACACAAATATATATATATTTTTAATCCTATGGTAATTCTTGTTAGTTCTCACTCTTTTTTTCCTCTAGATATAATATATTTAATTAATCATGATAGGATTTTAATATAAATAATAACCTATGCAAGAAAGTCCATTATTGGGGCTCCTAATATTCATCTTTCTTTGCCATGAACCATTGAAGCCACTAAAAATTACTGTAAGTAGTCAGTATTCTGCCTTACTGCAATATCACCCTAGGGGATGTTCAGTAGCATAATGGCTTGCAACTCTTCTGTCTGATATGTCTTTATAATTGGAGATTTGACAGTGTAACTATTTCACAGCACATTTTTACTACCACACTATGCTTACTTGTAGCAGTGTGTGAATGACGTACTGTACATCTTATTATAATCATAGTAACTTTATCTCATAGAAACAAGCTGTAACTACTGTGCTAGATGAGAAAATAATTTAGGAATTTATGCACTCATTTACACAGTCCAAGGTATTTTACTAAGAGCCAATTTGAAATGTACATTCAAGTATGCATTCAGGCTAAATCCCACTCCAAATTCAGAACCCAGCAGCATATTCTCATAGGATCTGCTCATGCTGCAATAGAAACCAATAACAAAACTCTCAATGACTTAAATGGAGCATGATCAGACTTATATAAGTTATAAGTTGGTTAAGAGTTATACAAAAGCATACGCAATGGTTTGCAGTATACATGGAGTGGTTTATTTAAAAATATAGGGTCCAGTTCCACCTACATCTATGAAAAAGTTCTTGCACAGAACAAAAGGTAACATTGAACTTATCTTATCAACTCCCTGAAATGCAACAATGGACATAAGAAACATAAGAGTTACATCACAAGAATGTTGTTTTCTCATAATAAAACAATTGTTAACTGCTTTCCATTACTCCAGCTATCACTTACCATTCATGATGAAGGCAACTATAACAATAGGACCTGCTGGATCAGACCAGTGACCCTTCTAGATGAACATCCTGTCTCCAAGGGTAGCTACAATAGGTGTTTCAGATAAAAATGAGAAGACAAGTAGTTATGGAATATCTTGCCTACAGATTAAATATATCTATATATACACACATTTGATTTTTTAAAACCTTTATACACCTGATGAAAAACTTTTGGGCAAATTTTCTGTAATCGTTGAAGACTGGCAATTTGTCCAGACAATGAATTTGCATAAACTTTAGTTTTACCAGGGTATTTTCTTGGCTCCAGGAAGAAATTTCTGGTTAGAAATAATTCCACCAGAAAACAACAAGATCTTGGTAGTACAGGCAAGAAAACCCAGGTTCAAGGCACTGAATAAGACCAAGTATTTCAAGCTGGGCCTATCCTATCCTATCTGAGTGCTCTAATAACCACACGACTATGTATGCTGTGGTGGGGAACTTTGTCACCCTCTATAGTTTAGATGAGAAATTTTATACTGAACCCAAGACACTTTTACTGATGAAAGCTATGTGAAAATCTCCAGTGCAATTGAGTTCACCCAGTTCTGAGCAGAGACTTGATACATTTCCCACAGTGTAGGTTAATGACAGAATCACAGGAGTAGTCTCTTTTTCTGTTTTGTTAATTATTGATATCACAGGGTACTGAAAAGATTTTGTTTTAAATACCCTGGTCTATGGGCAGTCTGCCTAGCTCTCACCCACCACATATTGCATCCAAGGCTGCAACTGAACTCCAGCTAGCTTTGAGCATCAAGGACAATAAGAAGTCCTTTTTCAGATATGTGGGGAGCCGGAGGAAAAGCAGGGGCAACATTGGACCCCTGCTGAA
>NW_005842076.1:1896777-1899013 GCF_000455745.1 Alligator sinensis
CAATAATGGGACTCGAATTAGCATACAAATGGCGGGAACTCTTTGCAACGAGCATTTCTGTGCTGCAACAAAGAAATGCACCCTGCAAAGAAAGCTACAAATTGGCGGGAATTCTTTTGCACAGGGGCTTTTCTCTGCAGCAGAAAACTCCACCGTGCAAAGAAGCTGCAATTTAGCGGGAACATAATTCAGTGGTGCCAAAGCACACACAAAACAAAGCAAATTGTCAAAGCAAATCCCGGGACGTTCTCAAGCAAATCCCGGGACGTCATTCTCCCCCTGTACTCGGCCTTAGTGAGGCCGCAGCTGGAGTACTGTGTCCAGTTTTGGGCTCCACAATTCAAAAAGGATGTGGAGAAGCTTGAGAGAGTCCAGAGAAGAGCCACGCGCATGATCAGAGGTCAGGGAAGCAGACCCTACGATGACAGGCTGAGAGCCCTGGGACTCTTTAGCCTGAAAAAGCGCAGGCTCAGGGGTGATCTGATGGCCACCTACAAGTTTATCAAGGGTGACCACCAGCATCTGGGGGAACGTTTGTTCACCAGAGCGCCCCAAGGGATGACGAGGTCGAATGGTCACAAACTACTTCAAGACCGTTTCAGGCTGGACATAAGGAAGAATTACTGTCTGAGCCCCCAAGGTCTGGAACAGCCTGCCACCGGAGGTGGTTCAAGCGCCTTCATTGAACACCTTCAAGATGAAACTGGATGCTTATCTTGCTGGGATCCTATGACCCCAGCTGACTTCCTGCCCTTTGGGCGGGGGGCTGGACTCGATGATCTTCCGAGGTCCCTTCCAGCCCTGATGTCTATGAAATCTATGAAATCTATGAAATCTTGATGTAAGTTATATACAGAGTGCGGGAGGCTGCCCTGGTCTTATTATCATGATCACCCAGATTGTGGTCTTGGCCTTGTGGGCCAATTGCATGGCTCCATACCTCCCCTACACCATGCCCCATGCCTTGCTGATGACATCCTTCAGATGGTTCAACCAATTGCTGGTACAGCCCCTCACTGGGTGTTCCAACCCCTCGGTCTCTCTCAACCACACTCCAGGCCTCAGACTCCTTGGTCTCTTTACATAGCCCCTTCCTAGGCTGCCAGCCCCCTCGGTCTCCCCCACAGTCCAACTCAAGATGCCAAAGCCCTTGGTCTCTCTTCTAGCCCCTCTCAGGGCCCTCAGTCTCATACAACCAGACACTGGGCTACCAGGCCCCTCTCTGGGCTGTCAGCCCCTCTTGATCCCTAACCTGGACCCTTTTGGTTCTCCAGGCTCCTTGTAGCAAAACCCCCAGTTTTTCTTTTTTCTTTATTTATTTTAAAATGCATTCCCCTCCTCTTTCCCCAACAATTTCTGACCTTCTCTCTCCCTCTCTATTCCCTATAGATAAGTATAAGTGAGCTCAGACTTAGGATAAGCTTTAAACATTTTTATTTTGGTAGCAAGTTTTTGGTTTTGGATATCCACCATTTAATATTGTATTATTATTAGGTTTGTATTGATTTTTACTGTTGTATATTGTATTATTATAATTTTCATATTGCTTTTTATTGTTTCATATGGATATTGTATGGTTTAGGCTTGTGTTCGTAAGGGAACCAAAGTTGTGTCAAGTTTCCATTTTTTTATGTCAAGCCTCCATCTTCTGTCCTCTGCCTGGGCATCCCATGTTGCAACTGTATGAGTCACATACCCCTCCCATGTAAATTGGTTCCCAGATGAATGAGTCTGATTGGGAATGATTGAAATACAATGGTAGCAGGCCTCTACTGAATGACCTGTAGTGAGTGGGCCATCACCTCACATTGATACACCCAGGAACCACAGACCAAACCCAGGAACAGAGACAAGACCAGCATTTGAAAGACAAAGGACCCTGCAAAATCAGCAACTCTCACCATTACAGACACCCGAAACTGCACATCCCTGCATGAAGTGAAAATGCTCAGTACACCAGGGACTAACCCTTGCCTAGGCATGCCTCCTGTCACTAGGGTCACACAAGGTCTGCCCCTATAAAAAGGGGCAGTGAAGATGGACCCAGTGGGAACGCCATTTCCATATGGACCAGCACCATGCCACACCACCCATCCACCCAGAGGCCCTGCCGGCGACCCCGCTCTGGACAACACCTACTGGACAAGGATCCCTTCCAGCCTGGATAGGTAGATATTATCTGCACACCTCCTCCTACAATTTGGACTCTCTCTCTCTCTCTCTCTCTCTCTCTCTC
>NW_005842076.1:1899095-1900035 GCF_000455745.1 Alligator sinensis
GCACGCGCACATGCACACACGCACCAGGGAACCAATTTGGCATTGTGTCACCATCTCCCCTGTTCAATAAAACCACTGTCATTTGCAACCCCGAGTTGGGCCACGTTTTACTGAATCCCAGTCCCTTCCCTGTCTTGAATTCCAGCCTCATTCTCTTTCTGTCTCTCACTCAGCTCCAGTTCCCACCCTCTCTGCTAGTTTCCCGATCTCCTCCCAATTCCATCTCCCCTTTTCTGCCACCTCTCAGCCTCTCCTTGCTTTCCTGCTGTCCCTGCTGCCTGCTGCTTTCCTGTGAGTTTCTGCTGTTCCTCTCTCTGTTTTCAGGCTTCCCCCTCACCTTCTGTAATCCCCCCCGCCCACAGCTTCCCAGTTCCACTTAGCTGTGTTGCAGTTTGCTCCAGCAGCTGGAGCCTTGCTCCAGCTTCCAGCACCTACTACTTCTCTAGCTGCCTCGGAGCCATCCTCTGGCTCCCCACACCCGGATCCCCTCTTTAACACCCATACTTTCCCTTAGTCCCATTTTCCCTGTCCCCATCTACCTTTTCAGCTTCCCCATAGCTCTGGCTCCAGACCCAGCCACTGTGCCAGCATGCTTCCCTGTTCTGTAGGCTTTGGGTGTTGTCTTTTAATCAATTAAGATCAATTAACCTAAAGTTACACCCGAGCCTCAGTTCTTCAGTCCAGGCTCCTCTAGTTTACTGGTTCTAATCCCAGTCCCAGTGACTTTCATTTCCAGTAACTTTAACTCCCTACACTTCTACTTTCTTACCTTAACCTTTCCCCAGGTATCTCAAGTACACCAAGCACATACATACATACACATCACAACACCCAACTTAGGAACTCACTTGTGTGTATGTGTAGGTGAGTGGTATGTGTGAATTAGTGGATATACATATATATACATATATAGATATCATCGTGTGTGTTGGGGGGGGGG
>NW_005842076.1:1900045-1937178 GCF_000455745.1 Alligator sinensis
GGGTTTAAACTGGTGATAGGTGTGCATGAACCTAGACTGGTTATTTTGAATGTGTGTGTATCTGAGTTGCTAATGTGTGTGTGTGCATGTATGTATGTGTGTATATATATATATATATATATATATATCATTGTGTGCATGATATACGAATTAGTGATCTGTGTCTAACTTTTGGGGTGTATAATGTATGTACTTGAATTGGTGATAAGTATGCATGTGCCTAGGCTGGTTTGGATGTGTATGTGCCTAAGCTGATAGTGTGTGTGTGTGTATGCACCTAATTGTTTTGTATATGTGCAATTGTGTCACATCCTCATGTCTAACAGCGCAATATTGAGATCCTGAGAGTTGGCCTGACCCCCCAGGGCAACACCCTTGCTGGGCCTCACTAACCCAGGCCATCAGACCCATCTGATCCTGCACTCTATTCTCTGGCCTCTCACTGGGCTGCTAGACCCATGTGGTCCTGGTCTGCCCTGGCCCCTCGCTGGGCCACAGAACCCATGTGGTCTTCTTTGCCAAGTGCTTTTCTGTTGGTGAGTGCTTCTCTAGCTTTAACCCTCCACCAGGTAATCCACAATGTAGTGGAAGATGAGGCTTTTCAGTGCCCCATTCTCACCTTTCCCTGGAGTGGCCCATTCATGGCATTTCATGGAGGCTGCCCCACCACACTAACCAGCCCCAGTAGGGTGAAGCTTTAGGTCTTACCCAGGACAAGTCCTCAGGCCTACCTGATCTTACTTGTACCTCTGAGGGCTCCCCCTTAGATGTCCAACACTCTTCCTGGGCTGCTAACCACCAAGCCCCCCTGGCCCTGACTCTATCTCCCACCTGACTCCTCCATCACTGGCTCCCAGCTCACTTTTGGACCACTTTCCTAGATCCCTCCTCATCAGAAGACCTAGCAGCAGCCATAGTCATGCCAGGCCACACAAGCACCTTTGGCTTCTCCTAAGCTCTGGCCCCACCTCAGGCCAGTGAAGAAATCCAGGGTCTCCCAGCTCTGGCAGTTTCTGATGTGGTTTCTTTCACCCGTCGGCCTCTCCTAGGCCCTGGACCCACAAAGGCCAGTTGAGAGTCTCATAGTCAGTCCTCTGTCTGTCAGCCCCCTTGCTTCCATGGGTCTGTCCTCTCAGGCCCCTCCATAGATCACTCTCTCTGGTATCACCTGGAGCCCTCCCTAGGTCTTCTCTAATGCAGCCCCTTCCTTCTCTGGACCCCTCAATAGGCCCCTGTGGTCTGCCCCACTCACTGAGTTCACCCAGACCAGCCCTGCTCACAGGGTCTGGGCTTATACCTAGTTTAAGCCTATCCTTCCTCCAATCAGGTGACTTCCTTGATCAGGCTCAGCCTCACCTGCCAGCCCCCTGGGTCAGTTGAGCTGTCGGTGGCTCAGCAGGCTGCCTGACCGCTCAAAGTGGCAGGCACATCAAATGCTCTGCCACAGTGGGGATTTTTTTATGAAAACCTTCAAAACATCTTGATTTCATTTTGTGTTGAAGAGGAACCAAATGAAATTTTACAAAGAACAAAATTCATATTTTTCAAAAAGCCACAAATATAACTATGGATGTGCTCAGATACATATTAGGAAGGGAGGAAATGAGGAAATTCCATAAGAATGTTTGAAATTTCAAAAGAAAAATAGGAACTGGAAATATTGCTCATTGTTAATAACCTGTCAGAATAAATCCAATTTAAAAATGCATATTAACACTTGAGTTCTCTCAGTGGGAACAAATATCCATCACAAACAATTTAGCTTCAGTATTAAAATGTAAAGCATTATAAAGCAGCTAATTAGTAGCTAAATAGAGTTCATCTACTTTGGATCATAGGGATTATAGCTTTACAGTGTCTGGAAAGTCCTCTTTCTAAGGGATGTGAAGGGTCTTTGTTGCTGAGAAGTAGCCTAATTTTGGGAAAAGAATAGATTTAGTTTTTGGGGTTTTTTTAAAGTAACTGAATTGAGAAAAGTCTTTATGGGTTTTTCATATAGGAAATGTAAGTTCTGCTCAGTAGTTTATTATGTTGCTATATACAATAATATAATTGTGTAGAATTACCATGTATGCCCACTCAGGAACTCCAATAAAGCAGGAAAATAGATTCACTCTTTATTTTTATTATTTCCTGTTCATGTTATTCTTCAACATACCTTTACAATATGACCTCCCATCACACTTTGCACTGATCCAAATAGTCACTAAAACCAAAAAAGAATCTCACTTTCTTTTCCTTCAAAACACCCAGAAAAGTTTCTCTTATCTTTACTGCTGCTTTAAATTATATAAAATGCTTTGTTTTGTTTTTATTGACCAATTTTCATGCCTGTGACATTTATCCTACAGCAAGCCTTCATATTTGTGAAATATAACTAAGATGTATGGACAAAAAAACATTAAGCATCAGATCAAGTTTGAACATTTGTGTTAATCATAGAATCATAGAAATTAAGGGCTGCAAGGGATCTCAAAAGATCATTGAGTCCACTCCCACTGCTCTAGGCAGGAATACTGCTGAGATCAAATCTCTACCCTGCCCCCCTCCGCGGGCAAGGTGCCTGTCCAGTCTCCTCTTGACAACTTCCAAGGTCAGGGACTGCACCACCTCCTTGGGAAGTCTATTTCAGAGTCTGGTCACCCTTACCATAAAGAAGTTCTTCCTTACATACAACTTGAAACCACCCTCTAACAGTTTATGGCCATTGCTCCTTGCCCTCCCCTGGGATGCCCTAGTGAAGTTTTTCTTCCAGTCCCTGATATTCACTTACATACTTATAGGCAGCCAAGTCCCCCCTCAGTTTTCTCTTCCCAAGATTCCTTAGTCTTTCCTCACAAGGTTTGTCCTCCAGGCTTTTAATCATTCTTGTGGCCCTTCTTTGGGCTCTTTCAAGATTCCCCACATCTTTTTTGAAGCACAGCATCCAGAACTGGACACAGTACTCCAGCTGGGGTCTCACCAGCACTGAGTAGAGAGGAAGAATCACTTCCTTAGCCCTGCTCATGACACATCGGCTAATGCATCCCAGTATGCGACTAGCTCTGTTGAATATAGCATCACACTGGTAGATCATGTTCATCCTGTTGATCAACCATAAGCAACACTCTATCAGGCCAAACTATATTTTAAGCATTTTCCTATCTTGATGCATCCTATATTTAAACATTTTCACCTGAGGTTATGAGGCCAACTCTTTGCTGCTTTTTACATGCAGAAGAGCAAACAGATTAAAGTAGAATTTAAACTGTGCATTAGTCGGGACTGCTTTGGTCTAACCTTGACTCTACAGAACATAGTTAGAGAACCAGCTAAAAACTGGCTCTTTGGAATATGCAGTCTTTGCTGTAGTGAAACAGTTGGCAAGATGAAAAACCTGTGTAATGTGAATGTACTGTAATGTGTGTAACAGCAGGAGGAACCCAGGGGCAGTCTGCAGAGCTGTTCTTACTGGGCACATCTACACATGTTCCCAACTGTACAGTTGTTAATACACAGTCATTTAATACTTGCTTTAACAAGTATTAAATAACTGCACAGTAACTGCTGTTACTGCACAGTCCCCTACACAGTAACTGCTGTTACGCGCAGTCCCAGTGGCACATGGGTCATTTCTGATCCTAGCGCGCATTAGCGTCGGCATCACAGTTCATGCCTGCTGACACTATATTGCTGTAACTCATTGCTACAGTGAAGTAGAGTCTTGTATAGACACACCACTGTTAATTTGGACTACAACTCCCAGAAACCCACAGGGGCTGGGGGGCAAAAGGAAAAGGGAGAGGAAGCTTGAGGCTGGAGTAAGGAGAAGAGAGAGCAGCCTGCACATGGAACCTTGTCAGCCCTACACAGACGAGTGTACAGTGGAGCCAGAGATCTCACTGGCTTAGACTGCCAGGACCATGAACTGAAGGAGCTGGACTCAGACTTGGAGGCAGCTGCAGGCTGCTGTTTGATTCCTCTAGGGACTAACAGCTGATTTGGGAACACCTCTGAAGGTGTGAAGGTTAGGGTGGAAATTAAAGTGCTGAGTATATGTTACCATAGTGTTGATATCTTGTTACCTTTTACCTTTTCCCTCCCTTTGGCCCATTGGCTTGTGACTCCAACCCCTACAATTTTCTATATAAACATGGGTATGCCCCTTTGATTCTTGTGCCAGTTTCTGGGGCTGCAAGTTTGGCACACCTGTTATGTACTTCCAATATGGCAGGGGCAGGGTCATGTACCACATTTTCTGAAAAAAGCTTCAAAGGTATATACACCTCTATAGATAATCATGTTCAAATTAAATTGACTATTTTCAGTCATTACTTCCCCTCCCATCCTCTCTATCTCCAAAAAAAGGATACTCTAAGTTTGGTGATAGGGGACACTCTTTAACTGCCTCTTCTTGTATGTTCAAGAAATGTTTTTCAGACTCATATTTCAGTAAATCCTTAGAGACCAGTGAATTCATAGGAACACCTAATGTAACATAATGCAGCATGACTGATGAAACATGGCATGCTGCAATACAACCCACTATCTAGCTTTCTAAAAACTGCTCTAAAATGAATCACTTTGTTCAGAAAGTTAAAGCAACAAACACACTTAATGAAAACAAAACTTGGTTGTGCTTATCTAATTTTCTCAACTACTTCAGGTTTGCATACACTAGGAATGCCAAATGCATGGTCCACACAGCCATGTAATCTGGCCTGAAAATTTGAGGGGTATGTAGGGGGGTGTGACATGCCACCAAAAAACAGCATACAGAGCACCATTGGGAACATATGTTGATGAAGGAGGTAAGTGACAGCTGCAGTAACACCTGCAGCTAGGCCCCGCTACTGAAAGTGGGTCTAGATGCAGCCCATTGGGATCTTCACTGTCCTAATCCAACCTAGTGGTTCAAACCAGTTTGATTCCCCTGGTCTATACTATATAACCATTGCTACTGTAGATATGCCAGAAATCCCATGTAGTGGTGATGTAGCATATGCTAACACAGGGACTTTTCCCATCATTGCCACACCACATCCCAGAAATACATAAACTAAAGCCAATAAAGGAGTGCAGTTGTCACTATAGCTGTGCCAGCACCCAAGGTTTTACTCACATGCAGCTGGGAAGTACTATTTCTTCAAATTCCTAGCTAACATAATTTGGCTAGCAAAATGATAGTGTAAAGTAGGTTCTAGCAAATTACATTAACAGGTACCAGTATCTGGTAATGGTGGATTCACAGAACTCTACATTTAGGACTCAAAATTAATTTTCCATGTGGTACAAAATGCCCTGTTAATATAGATGGCAGCTTCCTATGCAGCATTTCTTAGCACTCTATGATGTGCACTTTAAGGTGCATAAGAATGACAGAAGCCCAGTTTTCAATATTTGGACTGAGATTATTCCAAACATCCTTACATTTGGGGAGCATTTGGGTTGTGAGTTCATTCTGAAAGGGAGGAAAGATGCAACGAAAAAAAAATAACATAGTTTGCTTATTATCTTAACGCCAATACCCACTTAGAATTTTTAAAACTGAACACGTGTGAAAAAACATCCTTTTCAGATTCTATGCCCTTTGTGTATTCATTCATATCCCACACTTTGGAAGACGACAATCAATTAAATTATTTTTCCCTCATATGTAGCCAGTTGTACCTTCAGATTCGTGGTTATAAAACATGTGGGTTGTAAACTATGTAGAAACGTTTCTATGGGTGCATCAAGCTGCTGTAATTACAGCACATCAGAGCAGATTCGATTGAGTCTGCTGCAGCGTGGTAATTACCACGCTTCAGCAGCCTCCTGCATCTCATGTATCAGAGTCTCTGTGCTTCGAAATGGCAGCAGGGGCACTTGAACTGAAGCTGACATTTTCAAGTGCAGGGATGCTGATACATGAGATGCTGCAGCACTTTAATTAGAGCAGCTATCCCCTTCACCCTCCCCCACCCCCAGAACACATGTAACAGTGCCCTATATTCCTATGCAGATGTTTAATGAGAGTATTTTTTTTTTAATATCATGGAAATATTCTATTGATTTTATGGCTTTGTAAAAAACTTTTTAAAATTCTAAATTAGTGGATAAATTCAATGTGACAGAGTCCCTTCAAAGACAGAATTGTATTTTTCACAGTTGCAATACAGAATAATCCATGTTTAAATCTCACTCTTTACCCTTTAAAGGCTATGTTTTCTATATATGGGTATGTTATGAGTTTAGTCCAACTCCCACTGAAGTCAGTATAGGCTTGGTCTAGTTCCCAGGGAAGGCAATGGAAGGCCTTATTTAGGGGTAGCATCATTTGTATACCAAAAACTAGGAAATGTATGCCTCAATGAACCTGCACCTGCATTTAAAGCAGGCACAGATTTTCACAGGTAATTTTGCCTATCAGAAAAGGGGGATGGAAACTAGGGCTAACTACATTTGGGATCTTAGTGAATGAGAAAACATGCAGGCAATTACAAATCTACATGCATAATTCTAGACATATTAAACACATGACTATGCAGTTATTAAGGCTGATTTATGATGCTTAATTTGGAGTTTAAAAAGCAGAGGACATCTTGTGACACTAGGAAAAAAAATTGCTATGCAACTGAAGAGGAGAAGATTTAAAGGGATTTACCCATCTAACAGGATTTGCCTTAGATCCAACAGAGGAATGGGTTTTTCATAGATACTGAGTTGACAAACAAACTTTATTTAATCTCTTTGAGAAACATATGGGACTGAAGCAGTGATGGCTGAAACCTATTCCTGAACCATCCAAGATATTTTGTAATACAAATCTGACTGGTCTACATGCACTAAGTCCTTCATCTGTTTCTGCCTATTTTTTCTCCTCACAGTCCTATCCAGAGTGTGCAGAGCCCATCGGTATCCTGGTGTTTCTACACTGCACCTAGACTGGTTTTTATGTTCAAGCTTTGCATTTCTTTCAATTGACTTCAGTGATCTTTGGATCAGGCTCCAAGTATAAATCCTGAAAAAATATAAAGCTCCAACTCAGCTTGGTATCTAGGCACATTTTTTAAGTGTACATATACTCCAAATGAATAGAATGGGAACACGTACTTTCAGCACTTTGCATGTGTTTAAACTTACGTACATTATACCTTGCTGAATCAGGAATAAAAATTGGCATCCGTTTCTTCTGGCACTATTCAACTCCCAGATAAGATATTCATTTTGCTGCCAATCTCAATGGGGGCAGGAGCCAGGAAAGGGTGGGTGGTTGGTTTGGGGGTATATTTTCAATGTTTCCAGCCTTCAAGATAAACCTCTCGACTTTGCTTTGACATTAATTTGTGATAAATGCCTCAGGTTTACCTTGGCATTTAACAAAGCAGCAGGAGACCATTATCCTGTGACAACATTCTATTCCACTGATACTATCTCTTAATTGGAGAAAATTTCTCTTCATCTGAAAATGTTTGGCAAGGTTCCCCATAAAAACTATGATGTATCTAAGTTGTAAGCTTTAATAAGATAGGGAATAAAATACCCAGAGCAGATGTAAATCAAATCTTTTCCATCAAGTTGCAGAAAACAAGCCCATTGTTGCAGACATCACTGTGTGAACCCCAGCTTTTAATTACTTATACAAACCACTTACATTATAGGATACTCAGAAGGATGGTGAGTGGTATACATAATACGAAACAAAAACAAATAGAAAAACCAAGCAAATGAAAGATAAAGTAGTTATGGACAGAAAGGTAAAAAAAAAAAAAGCATCATAATTGGTATTGCAAAAAGGTAGAAAAAGAAAAAAGGAATAAAACTTGTAACAGTAAGAATAGAAGATAGGTTTGGATCACAAGAGATTTGTACTCTGGGTCCCAGTCTCAATCTATCTAGTCCCCAACCTGCTAAGAATTTAAGCATGAACTTAACTTTAAAATTCTTGAACAGCCCCAGATGGTCTTTCCTCATATGCTTAAGAGATTTGCTGGACCCAGGACTTTGCTGATGTCTGAACTTCTGAACTTCCAAAACTCTAGAGATTATCAGGCTTGACTGAAGTTTACCCAAATAATCTAGGTTTCTTTTGGCTTGGAAATCAGGCCATAAATCTCTAAAGTTAGACTTCCTCATGAGTAAGCGGTCTACTTAAATCACAGGGGTACTTACTGTGGTGGGCCAGTAGGGTGCACTCCTGGGCTGAGCCACCCACCTCACTGTGCCCAGCCAAAAACCAAGCTTTGAGTGCCTCCCCTGGGGTGCCTACATCTGGCCAACCATCTTCCTAGAGCACACCCACCAGCTTGGGGTAACCGCTGCCACCACCCAGGGTCTGGTCTTTGTCTGGGTTCTGTGTCCTCTGGGGTACACAAGCCTTGTAGACCTTCTTAACCCACCATGAGATCTTGGGGTGCTTCTGAAGCACACAAAGTAGCCTCCCTTAGCCAGTCAAGCAAAGGGAGCAAAAAGGCTTGCCCAATCCCTCTTTACTGCAAGGCTTGCTATGATGGATAGCTTTATTGAGTGGGGAGAAAGGGCATAGGGAAGGAATAGAAGCCAAAAGGAACCTTGAAGGGAAACAGCCTTGAGCAAAACAGAATAAGAGGCTCATTGGCCTTTTCAGCACGCATCTAGAACGCTTAGGTCTAAATTACTGAGTACAATTCAGATACTTTACTCACAACAACATCCAGAGGATTCTGAAGTTACACAGCTTCAGCCTGATTCAGTGACCAAAAGATGCCTCTCTCCAACCCTCTCCCAAGATGGAGTGACACTATTTATAACCTTTCTGACCTCACTACCTGGACTCAACCAAAATCAGGTATTTTCTCAGCATTACTGATGCTGACCAGTGGGTTTGAGTAACATCAGCTTTCACCTTGAGGAAGGACTGCTGCCTTAGGACTGCCCTCCCAAGCCAAAGGCGGGAAGTTTAACAATAGACCTGGCCACAGGGAGAGGGAAATCTCCCCACCCTAGGGAATCTCCTAGGCAACCAGGTGGTTGCCTAGCAACCAGCTTATAGACACAGGGGCAGAGAGAGAGAGAGAGAGAGAAGGGGAAAACAGACAACCCAAAAAGAGATGGGGCTGAGATGGAGTTATTACACACTTACCAATTTTCACAGATTGATAAAATTCAAATTCTGCTGACATTTTACAGTGGCTCCATGCTCGGTGCCAATTGATGGAGAGGTCTAGTGGTCGGGGGGGGGCAAAGGGGGCAGGCACCATCTTAGAATCATATAAAATTACGGTTGGAAAGGAGCTTAGGAGGTCATCTAGTCCAACCCCCTGCTCAAAGCAGGACCAGTCCCAACTACATCATCCTAGCCAAGGCTTTCTCTAGCCAGGTCTTAAAACCTTCCAAGAACAGAGAATCTACAACATCTCTGGGTTTCTGAAATCTTGATGGCTGGCTGCCCTTCATGCGGCCCTATCCCTCAGCGCTGATTGGTAGAGAGGTCTGGCAGGGAGTAGGCATGAGGGAGCAGCTACTATCATGATTGCTGGCTGCTCTGTGTGGCCCCACCCCTCAACACTGCTTGGCAGAGAAGCCCTAAGATGGGAGGAGGGACAAAGGAGTAGTGGCCATCTTTTCTGCTGCCCGTTGTGCTGCTCTGCCAGCTAGCACCTTCCAGTCCCAGCAGTGAGGACCACTGGCTCCCACTAGAGAGCAAGCTTTTTTTTTTTGTTAATTTCATGGATTTTACAGACAATCCTGGATTTTGCATTTTCTGCAAGAGCCATGAAACCACAAATTAAGTACGTCTCTACTCATGAGACTTACAATACACACTTCCAGCTACTCTTTTATTACTTCATAAGAACATAAAACCATAAGGACATCATGAGTCATCAGGTCCTTTTTGCTGTACTGTCATAGACAACATCATCTAATCACTTTTACAAATTTATCTAGGTTCATCTTAAAACCCATTGAGTTTTTTGCCCCCCGTCATTGCTACTTGGAAGCTATTTTAGGATCTCACTCATTCAATGGTTAGAAATCTTCTCTTTTCCACTCTACATTTTATTCATGGCTAGTTTAAACTCATTTGTTCTTGTGCCAGCATTGTCTTTTAGCTTCAAAAGCTCTCTTTTCTCCCTTACAGCATATTTATCAAGGCCTTCATATCCTCTCTGGGCGTGTCCTGACAAGTGCACATATGTGGGGGTGCATAGTTCCCACAGCACAAATAGCAGCGGCACAAATATGTGCCACTGCTATTTGTCCCCAGGCACAGCCCTGCATGTGTGCTCCAGCACATAGCAACATAACCAAGATGGGATAGGGAAGGCTGAGGCCAGGACCTGTGCTGGCCTCAGAAGTCTTACTTGGGGTCCTGTGTGCAGCAGTGATGCTGAACAGGCCACTTGGAGTCTGTCCAGAAGCCAGAGCATGGTTCTGGCCAGCCAGGCTCTGGTTTCTGGCAGCACACACTGCTGCCATATGTGCTGCACCACTTTTTTTAGCAATGTTTTTTTTTACAACGGGATCTCCTCGTGTCAAAAAACCCACCAACCCACAAATTAGCAGTGCAGCAAATGGGTGCACATACACTGCAAGTGGTTTGTGGCACCTTAAATGGGTTTGAGGCACTGCAGACTTCACATGCATGCTCATCAGGATGTGCCTTCTCAGGCTTTCCTTTGCTAAGCTAAACATGAAAAGCTTTTTAGCATCTACTTGTTCTCCAGTCCCTAATAGCCCTCTGTACACCTATTCCAGTATGAAGTAATCTTTCTTGAACATGAGTCCAAAGCTACATACACTATTCCAGTTGAGATCTCACCATCCATTTACACAGTGGCATTAATACTTCCATATCTCAACTAAGAAATACTTCTCCTGATACACCTTACAATCCCACTGGCCTTTTTCTTTAACTGGTGCCCCACCTCATTGGATCATTGTCAACCTGTGATTGACTGAAAATCACAGGTCTTTCTCCTTTTTGTCATTTCTAGTTTAACAGAAACTCTCATTAGCTCCTTAGTGTTTGCCCTTACACTATGTACTATCAAATTTCATCCTATTTCAATTCCTTTATTCCTGAAAATTATTCAGTTTTTCCTGTACAATCTTTTCTGTGTTTATAATGCCTCCCAAATGTGTGCCATCAAGCTTCATTAACAGTCCAAAGACCATATTGGAAATACTGTGCCAAAGTCTGTATTGGAAATATTAAGTATAATTGGTCCAAAGTCTTCTCTTTGTGGAAGTCCACTAGTAACTAGGTCTTTGCAAATAGGAAAGGTTTTGATTCAGATTTGGAATTGGCTGATTCAGAGACAGTGATTTTATTAGGAGATATGGATCACTCTACCAAGTCAATTCAGCTGAATCAGCTTTGGAAGATTCGGTACTTATTCAAAGAGATTCGGTGATTCAGCCATAGACTATAATGGGGAATCACTGAAATATCAATAACTTTGTCATTTTTTGGCAGATTTGGATGAAAATAGCAGGGATGGTAGCCCTTTCTGGGAGCACAAAGCCTGATAAGTTTCAAGGAGATAGATACAGGGGTTTCTGGGAAACTGTGCCTCAAACTGCTAAAAGCAAAACTCGTGTCACGTGTGTGTGTTAATGAAAATAGCAGGGATGGGAGCCTGTAACAGGGGCCTTCCTGGTGCCAGTTAGATCTCCACCGACCCACTTCTTCTGGGCTAGCTGCCTGCCCCTCTTTTGCTCAGGCAGAAACAGCTCACAAAAGGGAGAGAAAGGCTGCAGACAGAGTCTTATATGTTTCCACATCCCTCCTCCAGAGCACTGTGATTGGAAGTGGATTCAGGGAAAGATCACAGTCACTGGCCAGCTACAGATGTCAGTCTTTCCCCCCTGCTCCCCCTCCCTCTTCTCAGTTTCTGTTCCTCTGAAAGACTGCCTTCCAAATCTTTTTCTGAATCGATTCAGAGGGGGTTTTGTGGTCTCCTGATTCGGTGATTCTACCTCTGAATTGGGCTGAAACTTCTCCAGATTGAATCAGTGACTGAAGCTTCACACATCTCTACTAGTAACTCTCTCTAGCACCCTAGTTCCCTTTATAATACAACCTATTAACACAATAGAACCTAAAGTTATTTCTACTTTAGCTACCTCCTTATTCATCCCATAGTTCTTGTACTAATCCCAATGTTCTCCTCTTTAATTAATAATTTTTCATGTGATGTCTTATCAAGAGGGATCCTGTTTTTCTCCAATTTAAAACAACAAAAACAATTTTTGGTTTTAAAAAAGTAATCCCAGATCCACATTTTTCTGTGATTAAAATGAAACACCACTAGATATAGATCTATTAATGGTGCCATTTTAATTACAGAGAAATGTGGATCTGGGGTTATTTTTTTTAACCAAAAGTTGGGTTTTTTAAATCAGAGAAAACCAGGATCCCTGCTTTTCAAATATATTACTGAAGTCTAGATAAATTAGATCTACTATTTTCCCTTTGTCTAGATAATCACTTATATTCAAGAATAGTTTGTCTTGCATTACATTTAAGGAGTACAATTTCATCAGAACTCAGAAGTTACTTGGGACATACTTCTATGAAATCTCCCTCAAACAAGGAAAATTAAGGAACTTCAAGTTAGAAAATTGGGGATTATTAAGTGCCACTACTCCCTCTGAATCTGTGTTGGATCAGTTCCTCAGTACTGGACTGAGAGCATCTCTTAGTTTTTGAAAATTCAGCTTTTTTCTTTTTCACCAGGACTTTGGGCCAAATTTCATTTTTCTCAAATCAAATAATTTGGTTAGCTATATTGCTTTCCTGTCGCAAACACTTCTACTGTAGTCCTGCTGTTCCCTGCTGATGAGGTGTTGAGTATCACTCAAATGTGTCTACTTTGCAGCAGCAGATTAAGATGAAGAATATATTCCCAAAACATTCTCCCAGGAAATAAAAAAGAATATGGTGTCACATTCCTCCTATGGAACAATATTTTGCTATAACTTTTAAAGCCTTTTAAAGTTATTTCTACTACATCTACACACTGCTTATTTTTCTGTTTCCCAAGCCTTGACTCCATTTATATACAGAGAGGTTGAGAAAAATGGGGAAAATGTCCATTTTGGGGGGATTATTTGCCATTTACAAAAGCAAGCCTCCTGCCAACTACTCCCAACTGTCAACCAGCACTTTCCAGAGAGAATAATAGGATAGAAGGGGAGGAGTTCAACGACAGCTATACAACAACATGTGTTGCAGCTCCCCTGCCATTTCACATGTGAAAGCAGTTACATGTTTGGCCCTATGCGCAAAATTAAGTGGATGGGGTAATAGGCTTCTGCCACCCCAACTCATGAGGTACAGCTATAGGGAGGAGGTTAAAAGTGAAAAAGAATATCTCTGTGGCTATGGTACAATGGTGCATGGCACTATACAGGGGAGTCCAGCACTACAGTACAAGGGCTTTGACTGGGGTATTTTTATACAATGTAGCTTCATGTTCTTTGCTTCATTTGAATATGACATTGAATCTACAACACTGATCATTGTCACTGTCTCTCTATAGTAGTTCTGACTCAGTGGTTTTACTCCAAGAGAAGACAAATAATGACAGGGGTGGATCCAGTGGAGCATGTGGTAGCACAGACATACCCCCCCCCCCCCACTTTGAACCAATCTGGGAACAGTAGCAGGGATTTTTTTTTAATTCCCCAAATCAGGTAACAATCCTGTCCCTCATTCACTCATGCTCAGCACCCCTTCTCTTGCCCTCAGTCCTCAGCAGCACAAGCACCCCACCACTTTTGCTGTCCCCACTGATCCCACTGTCCCCTGACAGCTTAACCTGCTGAGTGCAGCAGTTCTAAAGCCCCTCTTCACTGTAAAATGAATTGGCAGAGTTGTGGTTTGAGAGGTCTGTGTGGGGAGGGAGCCACCCCTACACCCTGCTTCACAAAATCCTGGATCTCCCCATGGATAATGATCACCTAACTTTAGAGTTGGTCAGCTCCCTCCCTCCTCCATCCCATCCCTGCTGAATGGTGATCCTGCTTACAAACAAGTTCATTAAAAAAGCTTACTATAAGTCACTAAAGCTTATCAGAAGGAATTAGACTGAAAAATAGGAAAGTGAGGAGGAATATCATGTTTCCATTTGCTCCTAAATTCAGCTCACACTTCTTCCTCTAGATTGACTATATTTTAGACTATAACATTTAGCAATATCTATGCTACCTTAAAATGTACAATAATGTTACACTTTGAGTGCCATGGCCACAGTGATTTATAATGAATGGATTGTATTCGTAGGCTAGAGTCTGATCACATTTTTCTATTTCAGTTACATTTAACAATCTGGTTTTGTTAATGCTCATATTTCAGCAATGCTGAAAATAAAAAACACACTCCATTTTACAGAATTGCCAAGAATTCATTTTTTTTAATAGCTTGTCTTTAAAATCTCAGGGGGGAAAAATTAAAAATCCATCTATCCACCAACTTAAAACAACCCTAAACTTGTGACATTACTGATGTTGTAGATTTATACAATCTAAATGTAAACATAATAAATCCATGTAGCTTCTGTAGGTATATGCAGCAAGCATCTTATCTAGACCAAAGTTTGTCGACTGAATCAGTTCCTTAGCACATTGTACTTGATGCTGTGTGTCACCTGTCTCTTGTTTGTCTATAGATTAGCACAAAAATGTCATTGCAAACTAAGTGAATAGGGCACAGACTAAGCACCTGCCACTTTTAAAACTCTTTAAAAGACTCTCTTGTTTATTTTGTAAGCACCCAGGGGTGCAGTTAAATAACTGTATTGAGACAGACAATACTGGTGATGATTAAGGAGGCTTTTCACATGAAAATTCACTTCAGAAAAAATGTTTTGCAGATGTACTGAGGAAAACTGTATCACCAAGAGCCACTCAAAATACTTTGGTGGACCAAAACACCTTTATTTTTCTCTTGGCAATCTGCCAAGTTCACTGTCGGCTTGAAAAGAATTCTATAGCTGGAGGCTAAAGCAGAAACTGCAATGATTTAAAAGAGAATTGGCTACAGTAAGAATGATAATGCACCATATCGTTAAAATGCAACTGGCATCTTAGGCTCCCTACAGCTCTTGAAAATGTGCTTACTCTTCAACTATTTACCAAGAAAAAAACAGAAACAATTGAAATCACACAATATAAAAAAAAATTGTTTAAAGAACTTAGAAAAGAAGTACACACAGAATAATTTGCTAGTAGCGCTGTCAAAATAACGATGCATTATACATGGCTAGATTACAAAGAAATGCACATGGAAATACACAACTACATAGCACACATTCCTTTATCTCAATTAAACATATACCAAATAAATTAATAATGAAGGCCTGCTTACTTTAAAGACTTATTTGAGGTTCACAGATTAAACACACATCTAAATGTTGTAGGCCTGATAATGGTCACATTTTAACACTTGCAGTGTCATCAACTATTTTCTAAATTGCACAGGAAATTGGACTTAAAAAAATCTTTGTATCAAAGCCTTGCACAGTGGTCTCCCTGGAAGGCTGTTCTACAAGAGTATTGCAGAATGTAACTGTGATTTTGTAATGAAGAGTTTATAATAACCTTCAGTGATTAAAGAGTTTATCATTCAGATGTAGCCTTCTCTAAATAGATAGTAAAATGGTGCTTCACTCAGAATATGGTATAATTGTGCTTTATAGGTTTACAATTTAAAAAAAAATCATCCAAAAACTGGATGGCTAAATTGCATGCTCTGTAACTAAGACTGCACATACAAATACTCAAGTCTAATAAATTTAGACAAGTAGCTATGACTGTTGTTTCAAGTTTTAAAACTAAATGTCCTGACAATATTTTTTCACATACTTAGAACTGATATCAGGTGCCCCAGCAACATACTTTTAAGTTTTCATCAATTTGTAGAACTGCGTATATAATGGCGAGTGAAAAATTCACAAGACAAAATTAGTCTCTTCTTCTGCTTATAGCCTGTCTACGAGCAGAATAATTTTTCCTAAAATGTATCCATTATTTGAATTGGGTGGAGACCACTGACATGTCCCACAATGAAATCTTTCATGCATTACAACTTCACATGCAGACACATGGAAATTATGGAATAATCTCTTTTAAATGCTTCAAAATTATATATGCTCCTGGTCGGAAAACCCCACCGCTCAAGGGGTTTCTGGCCCTTGTTACTAAAATTACTGAGTGATAGTGAAAACTGGTTAAATGTCACAAGACTAGGATTTTCAGAGAAAGGTAACTCAAGCAAGTGCTCAGCTCCAGCTGAATTTTAATAACACTTGATGCCTAACTGTCTTAAAAATCCCAGCTGCAAACTAGAAAATACAGCACCTCTCACTGCTTTTGCTGGGAAAATGCCTTTCCCCCCACCCTCAACAGCACAAATCACATGATCAGACACACCATATTTCTAATATTCCAGTCTCATGGAACTAACATTTTCTTTGGCCTAGGAAGACTGTTGAAAGAGCAAGGATGGTATTAAAATAATAATCACAGTTACCGGCATGAGAACAGAACAACATTAAAAACTTTTAGTGACAATTACAAGTCTGAAGCCCTCAAATTTTACCTTTTTTGCAGGTAGTCAAGTGTCCTTTAAACAGAAGCTCGGTGTTATTCAATGGGATCTGTCTTGCAGGACTGGAGGAACCAGAATACTTCAGGCCTGAAAGTTCTGAGGGAAAGTTCCAGTTTCATAAGCACTAGAAAGAGGTGAGACAATATAAAAATTGTGATTAGAACTATAACCTCTTCAGGCAATTCTGTTAACCACAAAACAAGAGGGAGAAAAATCAATAAGATTTCTCCTTTTATATCCTTAGCCCCAAAAAATTATCTGGATAATTCTAAAAAAAAATAACAATTTTTGTCAACAAGCTAAATCAACCTGCAGAGCTACAAATTGAAAAGTTTATACATTCTAAAATCTATGTTAAATAAAGAGCATATACGTGTCCAGTATTCCATGCAATCATAAGCATGCTTTAGTGTAAGTGAAAAATACTGCAATATGAAAGAATTGCAGTGTTAAACTTGGCAGACCTAAAAACAGATCCAATATCTTTATTTTGTTTGACGGGCATGTTTGTGTGTGTTACACAGTGATCGTTTCATCCTCCAATAGACAGAAACCAAGAGCCTTTTATTACTGGCTGTTGATGGAGATTCTTCAGCTCAAGCATTAAAGCTACTCATTGGCATTCAAGAGTCATAATTCAAGACCCAGCTGGCAAATACTCCTCACAACATGGGCATAGTTTTTACAAAATAGGTATACATTTGATGCCTCCCCTCATTCTACTCGTCTATTCTGGTCTGGTTAGTAGGCAGAAAATTGACTCTCTCCCAAGTTGTTTGGTGTTGTGATTTGCCTAGTGAAATAATCGGCACTGCTTGCAGCCATTCCTTTGAAATGCCACCTTTTTTCCAATAGGAGCACTGCCCATACATCAGTAATAGCACAACATAGAAAAGTTATGGCAGGCTTGTTAAAACCACTAGGACCATTATTGAAAAGGTTCATTCCAAGGCTAAGCTGCCAACCACAGCTAAGTATGCAGTTGTTAATTACATACTCACCTTGAAACCTTAAACCCCTTGCTAACATTTATCATTGGGTCTGTCCGTCTGTGGGACTTCTTTGGCCTCCATCCCTACAGCAGCCGAGCATCTCATGTTCTGTAATGAATTTGTCTGCATGTCAACACTGTAATGCAGGGAAGTGCTGTTCTCCCTATTCTGTAGCTGCTAAATGAGGCAGAGAGGCTAAATGATTTGCCCAAGTTTGTGGCAGAGCAGAATATTGAACACCATTAAGATGGAGCCAAGCTTAAGACACGTAGGGCACATCTACATTTGCCATTATGGCAGCGTGCTATTGTGCCCTGATTTAGTACTTCCTTTGCAAGTATTAAATCACAGTGCAGTAACAGCCTGTACCGCGCCATGTGCATTGTGCACAATTATTTTTAGCAGCTACTTCGCTGTAGTGATGTACTATAACAGGGGAGTGCATCACAATGGTGAAGTAGTTGCTGATCATATGTAGACTCCCACAGACACAATGTCACTGTAATACATTGCTACAGCAACGTAGCATCATGTGCAGATGTGCCCATAGGAAGGTAAATGGAAAAAAAAAACCTGCTGGCCAACTGCAGGTATACTTGGATTCCAAAGACGTCTTTGATTTCTATACATCTGGGACCTGACAAAGGCACTGAATGAATCTGCGCTGATAGATACCAAAGGTTTAAAGTTGACTCTGATAAAATTTCCACACTGATTTTTAAAGTTTTCTGCAGCTTTCGATTCCAATGAACAGTTAAGTCAACTATTGATGTCACTGATATCATTAACCTTTGGACACCACTAGTCATGCCATTAACTCTCACCAGTGTCTTTGAAACTTTTATCATCCTGCTTTTGAGATCTACTAGGAGTTCTGCAAGTGATGTCTTTCTCTCACCAGTATCCCAAAGGGTAGTTCCAGGCTTACTATTCCTCCCTGTGGGCCTTGGACACATGGCCACAGAGGGCTCCATCTTATCACTCCAGCTCAGTGTGTATTAGCTACTAAGAGAGATTGCCAGACATTTCACTGATGATACTCACTTCTATATCTTATTTATATTAAACCTGGATTCTATCATCTGATTGCTTTGCCATTGTCTGACAGAGATAGGAATCTGGATGAAAACGAACTGTCTCTGACTCAGCCTGGATAAAACAAAAGTAAGTTGCCAGGAGGAAGCATTTAAAGGGAGACCTGCAGTTTACCAGTCTTATATGTTCTGCTGCTACTTCTGGACTCTCAGGAATGACAATGAAAACAAAAATGAGCTGTGCCCCACCATGGTCTTTATCATCCGCAGTTAGATCAGAGATTTTAGCCATGTTTTCCTAACCAGCCTTCACAATGGTCATCTGCTCTTGCATCACCTGTGAACTTTCCCATTAAGCCTGCCACTTAGAACTACCCATATATTTTACCCAGGAGCTGCAGCTGTTGCCAAATACAGCTAAGCACTTACTTCAATAGTGCAAGCCAAAATGAACACAACATACCTGTGTACCAGAGTGTTCACTGGCTTCCTATTTGCTTTCAGTTGGGAAAAATGAAAGCATTGATGGATGCCTGAATGGTCTGCAAAGAGACTCTCAAACCATGATAACAGTTGTGATCTACTGGGAAACTCTTTGTTGAACACTGCTTCTACAGTACAAGGCTGGCACTGGTGAACCCAGGTAATTTGCTCCTGCTGGCAACCCATCAGAATCCCAAATCCTAAAAGCTCCAGGAAACAATGCATGTAGCCTTTTTAGTGGTGGATTAATTGTATTTGTTTTTGTTCTCCGTTTTTGTTTTTACAAGTAGCATATGTAATTTCTGTTCCAGACTTTGGAATTTTAGTGCTTTGTTACCACAGCAATTAGATATTAGAGAGCTGAAATTAGCAAATAGACAAAAGTAAGTTACAAAATGTTAAAATGACTTACATCTTAAAACTGAACACAAAGGGTGTGTCTCAATTTCTGATAGACAGCCTTACCCCAAAATAAATTTGGGCTTCTGCAAAAAACATAGCCACATTAGATTTCTTAAATACAATCTCATCTGTCATTATTGTTATTGGCAATCCCTTAATTCAGGGACGATCTCCATCATGATTCATTGATGGATTTTTTCCAATCCTTGAGGCACAGACCCTGTTGGCACTGAGTTTACAAACCAATCCTAATACCTTGTTCTGGGTGGGCCCAATCTTTCTAAATTTGATGGACCACAACAGCTATGCTTGATAAAAGGAAAATTTTATTGATACACAGTAATAGCAAATACAATTAATGCAAGTAAAGCAAGCAAAATGACTACATAGTCCTACTCATTTACCAGTCCTAGGGTTTCACAGGAACATGGTACATCTAGCAGGTACAGGAACACCACCTTGTGGTTTGTGCTTGAATCAGGATGTCAGCAACCTTGGAGGTTGGGGGTCATGCTCAATTGCTGCCCTGAAGATCCCTTCCTTTGTATTCTTTTTCTCCTGATGAATCTTCATTTCCAGATACCATTGATTGGTTTTCCTGTGGTCGCCATTCTGTCTACATTCTGCCCTATCAGCCTAATCCCTGGTCTCTTTAAACATATCACATGCACACATCTTAACTTGGTCATTCCTGGTCTCCTATTTTGGTCATTCCACCAAAGCTGGAGATTTCTTGCCAAGTTACAGCTGGTCATTGTGACTTGATGTTAATTCTGCATGTTCCTATCTTGTTACGGGTTCTAAGGGATCAAAGTTCTTGTTTTGTTGCTTCATGTTTTCAATTTCCCAGGATTTTTGTGCCCATCTGTCTGCTACCTTTGGTGCCTTGGATGTTAAAACGCTGAGAACATGACTCTTCACCACAAACAGACTTGAGAAACCAATTAAGCCTTGCCATTCCCCTGGACCATTGTTCTAATGCAATCCAATTTCTAAAAGCAAATTTCTAAATATCATTCTCTAGTCATCAGACCCATCCACAGAAGTTGCCGGCTTTTTCACAGGGTAGAGTAGACCATAGGACAGCATTATTCTCCTTTTTCTTCCTTCACTCTCTCTTCTCTGCTTCACTGTAGTTACTACTCTCCAGCAGACTCAATTCATCGAGCCTGCTCTGATGCACTGTAATTACAGCATCTTGGAGCAGCTTTGTTGCTCATGTATAGGTGCCCACATTGGACAACCCCCCAAAAATCCTTGGTGCATCACGTCTAGTCCCAAGGACTTGGATATGTCTAGCTTTTCTAAATAGTCCCTAACCTGTTTTTTCACCACTGTAGACTGCTTACCTCCTTCCCAAACTGTACTGCCAGAGGCAGTAGTCCGGAAGATGACTGTGTTGGAATGAACTACTGGGTTCAGAAGATTCCCCGCGCTTAAACAGAGGACGTACTCACGGTTGTTCTCACTCTTGCAAAGCTTTAAGGATACTCGCAGAGGCAGCCAATAGGACAAAGCAGAGAGGATGATCACTTCACATCACTCTAAGCAGCAGCCACCACCCCGCATAGTTCCCCTGGCCCCGGAGTGTCCCGATCCCGAAGATGCGATAGCCTGTGCCGGGCTCTGCACAAGTCAGGATTCTTGCCAGAGTTTGAGGAACTACCCGTAACTTAAGAACGTACAGTTTATATAGTCTGAAGTAAATAATGTTATCTCAAACTAGGGATTTGGTTATTTCAAGCTAAGAATTTGGGGATGAGTTGTGAACCAACACACCTGGTGTTTATCACATTCCACTGTATTACAACATTCTACTATCTAGGTTCATGGTTTGGTCACTCTCACAGAGCAAAAAGCTACATGCTATAATACCGGCCTACTGTGGAGTCAGCATACAAAACTCTTGCTATGAGCATTAAGCAAAGCCCTTACTATTACAGTCCACCCCTCAATTGCGAGACAGACCACCAAAAATGTTGAGGTCTAACTCGCAATCGTCCTAAGCAGTTCGCATATGCTGAATGTTATACAGATGGGCGAGGGAGCGAATGCACAGATACAAAAAGCACATTCATAATAACAAGCATACAGCTACAATACAAATAACAACAATAGGATGCAATAGAAGATTCAATACAACGTTTGCTTTAGGGGACCACCCTTTAAAAATGTCCCATCAATGATGCACCGTAGGGTCATGCCGCCCACCCGTCGGCTCATGCCTGCCCGCCCGCCCGTCGGAGCACATGCTATCTCCAGTCACCACGCTGAGTCAGGACTCCAGTTCAGGCAATGGTGGTAGCTATCTTCTGGAGCTGGCGAGTGATTTCTTCACGCTGGTCAAGTAGCTGCTCAAGCTGTGTAAAAGAAATCTTAACAGGTATCACAAACAGAGGAATGGGGAGGGTAGAGTGCATGGCTTCATATGAGACATTAAGGAAGGGGACGCTCTCCTTGGTATGTAGGTTGGCAATAATCTTCTCCTGATGGCGGCACTCACACACAGGAGGTCAGGAGACCTTGTCCCCATTCCACTGAATTGGGTTAGGAGAAAATACACAAGCTGCCCATTCCTTAAGTCATATGTGAGGGTCTCTTGTAACCACCAACGTTCCCACCTATAATGACTTGGGTCACGACTGTAGGTACATGGCTCATACAAATGGTTACGAGCCGGGCACACCCATCCCTCCGGCCAATTCTCAAAATCATCTATGCGATGAGTCCTATTCATTAAATCAATGTAGGAACCCTCAAATGTGGGGACCCACCATTGATCTCCACACAACTGGGGGGATATCTACATTTCACACCACATGGCCAGGTCTGATTAACGGCTAGCTTAAACTCCACGGTGCAAGCTGAGGTATTGCATTGGGTGTACTGAGGAAGGGGTTGCAGCCACCCCTCAAACTGTATCCCCAGGACCTTTCGCCATTCTGACCCTGAGGATCCTTGTATGACAGCTCTTAAATTATGATATTGCTGATATGTTTGCAATTGCCAAAGCATACACAAGCATTCTGAAAGGTGGATTGCTTCTTCAAGATGCCAGTTATTTCAAGAGCAGTCTGGTTAACCCATTGCCAAAGATGATAAGTACCAACTAAATGCATCCTGGTCAACCAAGGCAATAAGGGTCCCCAGGAGCCTATTAATTTTAGGGCCTGTCCATCAAGTGAGCCCAATTTACTCAATTTATTTGATAAGGTTTCAATGTTAAAGCTATTGACCACCCCTGTGCCTGCTCCAGTTCCCCCTAGGATAGTATCACTCATGTCTCTTTTAACTCTCAATGCATGGTTCAACCAGGGAGCACATTCCTTTTTTGATTTTCGAAGATCTACCCTGGTTATATTGATGGTATACTGAACATGATGGATGCGAGGTCCTTGCCACACGGTGTGACAGGTTGACCTAACCCTAGCTATGTGGGGTTTCCAGGTGGGCACACTAGGTTGGTGCCTAACGTCAAGCAGTTGAACCCACCATCCCCTCCCTGTTATGAATCTTGTATTATAACAAATCAGGGTGGAGTTTGAAGAAACTTGGGTCATCGGGATTTTACCCCCGGATCCACTATCCCAACTTCCAGTTAAGTTTTTCAGGCTCTGCTGAACCTATAGTTGCTTGATTGTGGTACATTTAATGGGAGGGCCCCCAACAGCAAAGGAAAAGTTTACTGTAACCGTCTCATTACAATACAAAGTCCCCCACCCTTTCCCAAGTGATGGTCCTATCTTACATGAGGTGCTATCAACACTTAAATTTAAAAAGAGACAGGACCGCAAATCAGGGGGGCATGTATAATTGCTGGAAATGCAATTTCGAGTTGCACCTACCCATCCCCCGTGGTATTCGTAGGTAGCTGCAAAGACTGCGTCTCTGCAGAGATACAAGCAAGACAAACACACAAAACAGTACATGACAATGTTAAAGTGTTGCATAGCAAAAACAGGTTTCTTCCAAAGAGGCTCTGTCGTATAGCGTGTACCAGTCCGATTAATGTTGTCAGTCCGGAGAAGGTGGCCACTAGCCAAGCAGTCCACCCAACAGCTTCTCCAATGTCCCACTGGGCCGTGATCTGGATTGAGTGCTAAGGGTTATAATCCCCTTGCTTTCAATTGGTCCCTAGGTCTCAAATGGTATCAATTCCCACCCGTAGGTGCTACCCAATCAGTATTACCTTCTCCTTCGGCTATGAGTTCAGTGGATATAGGATCCTTCCCAGGTTGGGTTACCCACACCCGTTGCCCCATAGACTCAGAGGTATCCTGATGCCGCACCTTTGAAGAATTTGATATCTGACCATTAACAGACACAAGGGGAGCAGGTAGATAGCAATAGTTGAGCTATTTGATCCCCTTTTTCCCAGGTAAAAGGGGTTTCCCCCTGATTGTACAGTATGACCTTCACTTCCCCTGGTAGTCTGGGTCAATCACACCTCCCTCGGTCATCACCCCTCGAGCCGCAAGCCCCAACTGAGATTGTATTTGCTCAAACCAACCAGGAGGTAAATCCACAGACCAATTCAAAGGTACTACTGCCGTCTGTCCCACATCCAATGTACCTGCTTCAGGTGCTGCAAAGTCCATACCCACTGAGCCAACAGTCATGGGGGCAGGAAGAAAAAAAGGTTTTTGGCTCAGTCACTGTCACAGAGCAAAAAGCTACGTGCTATAATACCAGCCTATTATGGAGTCAGCATACAAAACTCTTGCTACGAGCATTAAGCAAAGCCCTTACTGTTACAATGACCTTGCCTGTGAAGACTAAGGGAAAAAAGGCATTGAGTACTTCAGCCTTTCTACATCATCTGTCACAAGGTTGCCTCCCCCATTCAGTAAGGAACCTACACATTCCGTGATCTTCCTCTTGCTGCTGACCTATCTGTAGAAACCCTTCTTGTTATCTGTCATGTCCTTTGCTAGCTTCAACTCTAATTGTGCTTTGGAATTGCGTGTTGACCTTCTTGACTTCATCTCTGCATGCCTGAGCAGTATTCTTATACTCCTCCCTAGTTGTTAGTCTAAGTTTCCACTTCTAGTAAGCTTCCTTTTTGTGTTTTAGCTTACTGAAGAATCATAGAATCATATAAAATTAGGGTTGGAAGGGACCTCAGGAGATCATCTAGCCCAAATTCCTGCTCAAAGCAGGACCATCCCCAGCTATATCATCCCAGCCAAGGCTTGATCTAGCTAGGCCTTTAAAACCTCCAAAGATGGAGATTCCACAACCTCTCTAGGTAACATGTTCCAGTGTTTTACTTCCATCCTAGTGAGAAAGTTTTTCCTACTGTCTAACCTAAACTTCGCTTAGTGCAACTTAAAACCATTGCTCCTTTTCTGTCATCTGCCATCACTGAAAAGAGCTCCCTGTAAACCAAGTTGGTATTTTGCCATACTTGTAAGTTTTCCTGTGCACTGGGATGATTAATTCCTGAGCCCTCAGTAAGGTTTCTTTAGAATACAGCCAGCTGCCCTGGACTCCTTTCCCCCTCCAACTGGCCTCCCAGGGGATCCTGCTCATCAGTTCCCTGAGTGAGTCAAAGTCTGCTTTTCTGAAATCCAAAGTCCTTAACTCTGCTTCTCACCTTCCTTCCCTTTCTCAGGATCCTGAACTCAACCATCTCATTGTTGCTGCTGCCTTAATTGCCATGCATTTTTACATTCCTCACCAACATCAATTCTTCCCTCTTTATAAACAGCCAGTCAAGAAGAGCACAGCCCCTAGTTGGTTTCTCCAACATTTACACCAGGATGTTTCCCCCAACACTTTCCCAAAACTTTCTGGATTGCCCATGCACTGCTGTTTTCAATGTTTCCTTTAAGCTGTGTGGCATGTGCGGCCACATAGGCATGCTCATGCTGTGCTGCCAGGCATGCCTGTGTGGCCATGCACACCACACAGCTTAGAGGGAACACTGGCTGTATTGTCCTCCCACCATGTCAGGGTGGATGAAATCCCCCACAAGAGCTAGGGACGGTGATCAGGAAACTTCCATTAGCCATTTGAAGAAAGCTTCATCTACCTCATCCTCATGGTCTGGTGGTCTATAGCACACACCCACCACAATACCACCCTTGTTGCTCTCCCCTCTGACCCTACCCCAGAGACTTTTGAGACGCCTATCCCTAGTTTCATATTGAAGATCTGAGCAATCATAAAGCTCTTGTACATACAGTGCAACTCCTCCTCCTCCTCCTCTTCTCCCCTGCTGGAACAGTTTGTACCCATCCATGACAGTGCTTCAGTCCTGCAAGGTATCCCACAAAGTCTTTGTTATTCCAATCATGTCATAGTTCCATGATTGTGCAAGGACTTTGTTACATCTCAGCTGTGTGTTCTTGGGCAACCCTGACACAGGATGCAGTCTGTCTGACTCACAAAGGACTCACCCTCCCGCCTCCCTCCCCTCCTCTACCTAAATGAAACTGATTAAGATGTAGTGAGAGACGCACCTAAGACCCTCACCAGATAAGGGTGATAAGAGTGAAACAACTGCCCTAGGTCTCATTTACATCCAAGATGGAACCAGATGACCATTCATTTACATGAGAAATGGAAAACAGAAAGCCTGAAGCAGAGACTGCAGTGAATTCTGGGACCAGAGAAGCAGGAGAGCGCTGGATGAGGGGGAATCTGGGCTTCCAATGTTAATCAACCCATGTTCACACACACCCAGCTCAGCATTTATCAGACCAGTTCTAATCTGGATTTGCTAAGGACTTTTCCCCCCACAGACACACACACACAGCTCTAAGTTTAATAGGCATCTCGGGCCGTACATTCCCCGGTCCCACTATGGGAGGCCTATTTAAACTTGATTGACTAAAACTCGGTTGCCAGGTTAGGGAATGCTGAGGCAAGAGACCGAGTCAGAGGGGGTATGGGCAACATTTGAACAATGGTTAAGGGTTCATCACAGCATCCAGCCTGCTGGAGCCCTAATCCCAGGTGTTGTCATATCTTTCCCGAGACGACTGGTGGGAGTCCTCTCCACAAAAGGTTATGAGCACCCCAATAATTGCTTTAAGTCTGTTAAAAGACTATAGTAAGATCTGGAAAAGTCATGCTAAGCTGAGGCTTGTGCACAACAAGTAAAAATCCAAAATCCTGATGCTGCAAGCTATCTATTGTTCCTGAAGAAACCATGAGATATCCCATCAGTATATCTGCCACCCATAGGAATTTCAAGCTGGCTCCCAAGTATTTGGGTTACTCCCTAATCTTAAGTGTTTCCTGATTATCAATCAGTTTCCTGAGATGGTCCAAACCAGATAACCCCTTGTCAATAGAAAAGACAATGATTTACACTACTGAGGGTGCTACGGAGCAGCTGAACTGAGGGTATAAAAATCTGTAAGTGTGTGTGCTGCTAGAGGGAGAAGAGGAAGAGGAAAAGGAAGGAAAAGAAGTAGAAGCAGGAAGAAAGAAGGAGAAGAAGAAAACCCCTGTGCTGACACCATCCCCTGTCGTTCTTGGGACGCTGGAAGAACAGATCATCTCTCCCTTCAAGGACTGTGCTACAGACTGTGCCTGTCAGCTTTGCAGCCTGAGTACCGTGGACTAGGTGAGATCCCAGCGTTCTCTGTCTTCTTTCTAGGCATAAACTTCTGAACCTGAACTGTATCAGTTAAGCTTGAGCTAAGTTTCCCCAAATACTTAGTGAAACCAGGGTAGTATTGTCATTGTTGGTGTTTGTTTTTCTTTTGCATGTCTATTACTACTAGTACTATTATATATTTCATATGCTTAGCAATAAATAACTTTTATAGTCAAACTGGTAGTAATTGGGTATATTTTTCCTTCTCTGCTTCTCTTTCCTCCCGTGCTCTGCAGCAACGCTTCTTTTACCTATGCTAAAGATCCCTGTGAAGCCCAAATTATTGTGGGGTCTGCTCATCAAGAGGCCAAAGATTGGGACGTGCTGAGTTTGAAACACATAAGGGGATCAGCTTGTACAGGCTGATTGACCCAGTTTGACTCAGACGTGCCCTTATGAACTGAATGCTGGCCCATGAGGGTGTCAGCTGGACACCCAGCCGGATTCAGAGGGATTCTGTTTACCTGTGTGCTTGTGTCTGACTGCATTTTATTGTTGCTCTTATGAACTGATTCTTGGCATATGAGGGTGTCAGCCTGTCCATGCTGATCAGCCCGGCCAGGTCAGGCGTGTCACGTTAATTTGTGTGTGTTTGTGTGTATGACTGATTTGGTGACTGGAGGAACCCAGTCCCATTGAGATTGAGTCCTGCAAGATAGCTCCACTGGGGGTGAGGGCTTGCAGAAGGGAGAGATACAGCTCCGTATAGTAACACAAGCAGCACATTGACAGAATCACCAAGACCCTAGAAACTATCCCTAATAAATGAGCACACCCCAAAGTAATGGGCAAATTTGGTAACAACTTCCAGTTCTTCCTGCTTGTTTCCCAGGCTCTGTGCATTCATGTACAGACACCTGAGGTAACTAGCTGATTGACTTACTTTCTCAGAAAGAATGAGGTCTGCCCTGCTGCCCCCTCCTGTTTGTTCTTCCTCCAGGTCACCCACTTCCCCACTTACCTCAGGGCTTTGGTCTCCGTCCCCCAGCAAATCTAATTTAAAGCCCTCCTCACTAGGTTAGTGAGACTGTCTGTGAAGATGCTCTTCCCTCTCTTTGTCAGGTGGATCACATCTCTTCCAAGCAATCCTTCTTGGACCAACATCCCATGGTCAAAGAACCCAAATCCCTGCTGGCAACACCATCTGCACAGCCAAGCGTTGATCTGCAGAATGTATTCACTCCTGCCCAGGCCCTTCCCCTTGACTGGAAGGACCAAGAAGAACACCACTAGACCCCCTGTCCCCTTTCCTCTTGCTCCCGGAACCCTGTAGTCACTTTTGATCTGCTCAGAGTCACCCCTACAAGTGCCATGGATACCCCACATCCATGAACATCATGGGGTAGTAGTCAGAACTGGATAAGTCTCAGTAATCCTTCCATGACATCTTGGACCCAGGCTCTGGGCAAGCAGACTGCCCAAGACAACAGGTCACGCTGGCAGATGGATGCTTCTGTCCCCTGCAGAAGGGAGTCTCCAACCCCCACCACCTATTGTTTCTTCTTGGCAGCAGTGGTCTTGATCCTCCAAGCCTTGAAGATGCCCATCTTGTCCTTCTCCACCAATGGAACATGCTCCTACTCCTCTGTTGCTAGGGCTACATATCTCTTCTCCAGGCAAACCAATTCAGGTGGAGATGAAGACTTCAGCCTGATGCAAGGCCACCAACTTAAAACTTTCACCTTCCTGGGAGTCTATGACCTCTTCCTTTTCTAGTGCTGCCTCTGGTTGTCCTTCCTCCACAATCCTAGAGTCCTCCTCCAGCAATGAATCAATGAAGTCCTCATAGCCAAGCATTGCTACCTCTTTCTGTAGCTATCTTCCCGCATTCTCCCAGAAATCATCACTAACATCACAGGTACTCGCCCACCTGGCTGTCTCTGCAATTAACCTGCAAGACGCAACCTTCACAACACCAAACTAGGACCTGGATTAAAGCCTCAATGGTGAGTAGTCCTGCCTGGACAGACACCTCACAGGTGAAAGCAGAGGAAGAGCTGGCAGTGACAGAGGCTCTGGCATTGCAATGTCCTCCAACCATTTCTCTGGATCTCTTAATTGGTCACCTCTCTCTTCCTGCCCTTCTTTACAAGCAGAATTTCCCTAGCAAACTACCTTGTAAACTGGCCTGTTCACTGCTCCTTAGTCACTTTTCCATGCTAAGCTGTTTCTTCCCACCAAGCTTATAGTGAAGAAAGGTGAGAGAATGTTTCCAGGCAAACTCCCTAACAAGCTCCCTGTTGCTCTGAAATCTAGTTAAACAAGGGGCTTAAGAATTTGTCTAACTCCTGAATTTTAGCTACTTATATTATATATATGTACGTTCTTTCTTTATTAAGAGTAAGTAACTTACCTTAAAGGCTCCCCCTTTCAAAGAAAAGGGTGGGAAACTAACCTGTAAACTGCTTGCAAACTGACCTGTTTGCTCATTCCCTGGTCACTCAGAGTTTCTTTCCATACCCTTCTGGGCCTGGACTGGTTCTGTCCCCTTGTTAGGGCTTATGCTAGACACAGGCAGTGATCACTCAGCAGTCACCCAGCAAGCAGCACTCCCAGCTGCTCAAAGCATTGACCTAAACACACAGCCCACCAAACAAACTCTCAGCAAGCCAAACATATAGGCAGCCCTGGTTCACTTACGTTCCTGAAACAGGATCTGGTGCCTGGCTTCTCTTCCCCTTCCTCCTCTTCCTCCCAGTGAACTGCTTGCAAACTGTGCTGTTTTCTGCCTATTTGATCACATGGTAATTTGGGGAGGGAGGTCACATTCATGGCCTGGAACAGGCCTGTCTAGCACTTCAGTCTTCTCAATCTTGAAAGTGGGGCCCAAAGGTTGGTAGGCTTCTCTAAAAATATCTAGTGCATTCTGGAGGTTTTCTTCAGTGTGTGCAAGGATGGCACAGTCATCAGGATATTGAAGGTCAAGGATGGATGTTTTGAAAACTGAAAGTGCCTAATATTGAAGAGTCCTCCATCCATTTGGTATTCTATGTCAATTCCAGAAGGAAGGTGGTCCTTATTTGAACCAAGATGACACTCAAAAAATTTTATTTTCTATACTGTGGAAAGGAGGGTAATACCTTGATAGTTCCCACAGAGAGACTTACCTCATTTCTTAAACATAGTCACAAAGTTGGCATTCATCAGTTCCCCAGGGATTTCTTCATTGTTCCAAATATGTAGAATAAATTTGTGGCGTCTCAGTGCCAGTTACTCACTACCAGCATTGTAGATTACAGCAGGTATGCCATCCAATCCAGTAGCCTTGTTGTTCTTGGTTTCCTTGATGGCTTGCCGGACTTTTTCTAGAATAGGAGGGTTGGTGAGGGATCCCTTTTCAGAGTGTTGGGGAATGGATTTGATGATAGCATCTGCCACAGTTCAGAAGTGCCTTAAAATGCTTTTTCTACCTAGCTTGGAAAGATCCATTGTCTTTGAGGACCACTGAGCTATTCTGCAGTCACAGGAAAGCAAGACAACGTGAAGCTGGGTCATAGATAATCTTTTTTGCACCCCCCCCCAAAAAAAGCTATGTATGTCATGTTTGTCAGCATAGACTAGGATCTCTTTGGCTTTATCATGCAACCACTGCTTTTTGATTGTCCAGATCCTCCTCTGAGCTTCAGCTTTGAGAAGCTGATACATCAACTACTTCTAGTCAGATGCGGTGTCTTCTTGCCAAAAAGTATGAGCCCTTCTTTTATGCTTCAGGAGAGCTTGGATCTCAAAATTTCTGTTATTTAACCAGTCTTGGTGTTGACATGTGGTATAGCCAATGGATTCAGCACAGGCCATAAGATTGGTAACTTTAAAACTCTTCCATAATTCCTCAATGTTGCCTTCATTTGTGGACAAGACAGAGAACTTTCCATGGAGATGCTGTTGGGGGATCCTTACAGAACTTCAGGTCTTGAAGAGGTTTGGTATTGAAAGTCTTTCACATTGCTTTTGCCTGTTTTTGATGCTTCAGAGCAAGCTGGATGTTCATAATGGATCTGACAAAACAGTGATCTGTCCAGCAGTTATAAGCTCCTTGCATGACTCACGTGATATGGCCATCCATTTGATCACAGGTTCTAACAATAACACAGTTGAGGAGGTGCCAGTGCTTGCAGCAAGGGTGTCTCCAGGTGGTCTTGTATTTTTCACTCTGTCTGAAAATACTGTTCATGATGACAGGACTCTCCTCCATGCATTTTCTCAGAAGAAGGGTGCCACTGGAGTTGTCTTTCCTTAATCTTTCCTTCCCAATGGTGCCACTCTAGTGTTTCAGGGCACATCTAAATCTGGTGTTAAAGTCACCAAGGAGAATAATCTTGTCCTTTTTGTAAGTATTAGTCACTACACAAGCAAGGTTGGAGAGAACTGTTCTTTGACATCAGCATCAGCCTCAAGCTTTAGAGTGTATGCACTGATGGCAGTGGTATACTAGTCATTTCTGAGCTTAAGATGGAGGGTCATAAGATGTTTGTTAATGCCCACAGGGAGCACTATAAATTGACTGACAAGCTGATTCTTGATGGAGAAGCCATGCCATGAATGTGTCTATACTGGACTGGTTTCCCCTTTCAGAAGGTGTAGCCTCTACCCTCTTGCCTCTGCTGACCCTCATCTGGTCATCTCATTTCACACAGAGCTGCAATGGCAATGTATCTCACTAGTTCTCTGTAGAGAGTGGCAGTTCTTCCTTCTGGTCATTCATTGTCTTGGTTATCCATCAAGATGCAAAAGTTCCATGTTGCAAAAATCATAGTCATCTTATGCTGTTTTTGACCACTGAGAGAGTGATCCTACTGGATGTGTTTATCCATCCAGAAGCAGATAAGATAGCCTAGGCTTAGATTTTCTATCCCTTTCCCCATGTGGGGTGAGAAGAGGTGATCCTGAATAGGGCTTGTCAGTCATGATAGCTGCTGCTGAATTGCACCATTGTCTCTAACCCAGGTGCAAGATGACCATCGGGCTCCCACCTGCAAGCAGATTTGTGGCTGGAGACTGCTAGAACCACTAGCCCTATCTCCATCACCACTTGTTAATCACTGCAGGGCTTTTGGAGGATGGTACAAGAAAGCGTGCTGTTTCCTGTACTGGAAGCCTGCATGTAACTTGGTTTAACATGAAGAAGCTGGTCTGTGGAAGCAGCAGCCACAAAATCTTCACAAGGTGGCAAGGGAGAACCCTAGATGACAGGAGACCTCCATCTTCCTGACATCTTGGACTGTGATCTTGTAGTGGTGGAGAGGTTTGTGTCCCAATGATTCTTAGAATTATGTCATCCAGTTTCACACTCCTGGCAGGGTCACCCATGGCAAACAGTGGTATGGGAAAGTTCCAAACAAACCAAGGTCCAAACTCCAGCTCCACAACACTGGATCAGGTGGAATCCCCTCTATAATGAGTCTGACTAAAATATAGGAATGTAATTCAGCAAGTCTGAGTTCCATTCCCAACATTGACACAAATTTTTATCTCTATGGCTGCATCCAGATGAGCAGGGGCATGCACTTGCAGCAGCACAACTAGGAAAAGCACAAATTTGTGCCTCTACTTTGTGCCACAGAGCATGCCTCTGCATGTTCCCTTTGTTGTGGGCCATGTCCAGTTCTTCCTGGCTGGGCTCCATGGTCTGACTAGAGCGCAGGGTGGACACAAAGAGGTTTGTGGCATCACAAACTGCATGTGCCTGCACATCTGGACACATCCTATGAGTCAAGGCACCTAAGTTGGGTGTCTTGAATAAAGACATATTCATTCAAGTCCCAGAGAATAATTACTTTGAGGTCACTGAAAGGATTCTCTTGGACCTGAATGAACATGAATGGGATAATCCATCAAAAAAGCCAATGGCACTTTATGTGTGACGAAGCCATCAAAAAAGCCAATGGCACTTTATCATGCATCAGCAGATGCATGATGAATAGATCCAAGGAAGTGATACTTCCCCTCTATTGGGCGCTGGTCAGACCGCAGTTGGAGTACTGCGTGCAATTCTGGGCGCCGCAATTCAAGAGGGATGTGGATAACCTGGAGAGGGTTCAGAGGAGGGCCACTCATATGGTTAAGGGCCTACAGACCAAACCCTACGAGGAGAGACTAGAGAAACTGGATCTATTCAGCCTCCGCAAGAGAAGGTTGAGAGGCGACCTTGTGGCTGCCTATAAGTTCATCACGGGGGTACAGAAGGGAATTGGTGAGTATTTATTCACCAAGGCGCCCCCGGGGGTTACAAGAAATAATGGCCACAAGCTAGCAGAGAGCAGATTTAGATTGGACATTAGGAAGAACTTCTTCACAGTTAGAGTGGCCAAGGTCTGGAACGGGCTCCCAAGGGAGGTGGTGTTCTCCCCTACCCTGGGGGTCTTCAAGAGGAGGTTAGACGAGTATCTAGCTGGGGTCATCTAGACCCAGCTTATGCAGGGTTTTGGACTCGATGATCTATTGAGGTCCCTTCCGACCCTAACATCTATGAATCTATGAAACTATGAATCTAGAGTTCTGCTTTGTACAATATGGAAAACAATGCTTCTGCTCTGCCAGGGGTGTCAGAGGATAAGGTTTGTGACGTGTAAGTATATTACCTAGATAAACAGATCATTAGTATTAATTCATCTATTACATTAAAATGGATGCCTCAACTGAGATCAGGATGCTATTGTGTCTTGTTACACAATAATTTTGGGTGTCTCCTGGAGCTTTTAACACCTGGACTGCCTGCATACCACCACATAAAACTGCTTTTAAGCACTCCTAATGTTACACCACTCCAGGTCAGGAATACCTCTGATCCATGCTACCTAGCTCATGTTGCACTAAGATGTAGCCACTCTAGGCTACACCTTAGTGTAAAACCCCACCCACCCATCCTCCTCTGATGGCCTGGATAAGAGCCACTGCCCCTCCTGCCCCCCTCAGCACTCCAGATCCCTGCTCATTACCCCCTTCCCTCATCCCCCATGGCTTCCTTGTGGCTGCCCATACTGTATGTCCCAGGGGAGCAGGCATGGAAGGGTTAACCTGTCTGTCCAGCCACCATCGCTGCTGCTCTGTGGGCAGGCTCAGTCCCAAGAAGAGCAGCAGCCAGCAGCTGCAGCAGCTGGGCAGGCACGTTAATCCTTCCTTGCTTGCTCCCCTGGGACAGACAGACAGGCAACTATAAGTAAGCAAGGGTGAGGAGACCAGGGGAACCTTGAGGGGCATGGGAAAGGGCAGACAGCCAGAATGGGAGCAGGGAATTCTTACCTTTCGATCCTCTAGGCCCCTGCTGGCCCATAGTGCTACTGCTTTAAAACTTGAGCTAGCACTGACACCAACCAACATTTGAGACTCACAGCGTAAAGTGTAACAAGGCCCTTAGATTGCCATACAATAACCAGAAATACACAGCACCTGTTCCAAAGAACTTAGCATCTACAAAGAAGTTGAAGTTTTACTGTCCCCCATTTTACAGATGGGGAACTAAAGCCCAAAGAGCTTTTGTCCGCAGATATAGAGAAACTCTATATAAAAAAAAAGCCTTGATGTTCTGGATCTCACTCTAGTACCTTACTCACTAGTCTGTGCTCCTCAGTAATCTATGCCCTATTTGCATAGAAAATGTATCACACTTAGGTATCTGTATGGTACCTGGTAACTAACTGATTCAATTAATCAAAAATCAGCTTGCTTTATTATGACTGTGATAACACAGGTCATTTGGTATCTCTGGCCACCTATACACGTGCCCAACATCTGTAATATGTTCTAATTAAAACTTGTCAGAGTGACTCAATTAATCTGTCCCAAGGGAACAGGCATGGAAGGGTTAACCTGCCTGCCCAGCCAACACCACTGCTGCAGTCAGATTAATCAAGTCTGCTGGTGCGTGATAATTAGCATGCTCCAGCAGCCTCAACATTGCATATATTCAGTGTCCCCATGCTTCAAAATATGTTTTATGTACTTATTGGTTTATGCACATATGTTCTTTCTCCACACAAAGAAATATATTTTTAAAAAAGAAAAACTATTTCTGATAATTTTTAATATATGTATATAGTTTTTAATAGATGTATTTGTGATGGTGATTTTGATAAGCAAAACAAATTACTATTAGTGACAAACTTCCCACAGTTAGACCACATGAAGCAACCAGTGTGGTCTATTTGTATATTGCTCCAACAGAGATTATTTGGAAAATTTTCCCAAAAAATGAAGCTAACTATTTTCTTGTAAAGTGATATCCACAATGACACAAAATTAGACATATAATAAACTAAGCTGTTATCTTTTAGCCCTGTTTGTTATACAACAAATACAAAGAATACTTTAAAAATAGAAAATAAGTTCTGGGATATTGTGTCTTTTTAGATGTCCATGGGGAATATGCCTCTGATAAATCTAACTGGATTTTACCACAGCTCCTCATAATATGCCTGAAACCACTTTCACCAGTAATAAAAAAATGTACACTTTACAAAGACAGCTTAACTATGAACATATTGGCTAGTATAACATCTCAAATCTAAATGTGTCATTGTAGATTGAGTCATTTTATATCTCCACTTAGGTGTTAAAAAAAGACACACCAGAAATTGTAGGAACTGAATGGGAAAAAAGAAGCAATATGCTTAGGATAAGATGTAATCATTTAGAAATAGGACCTGACCTCTATATCCACCTTTCCTTGGCATGAAAAAATAGGTAGATTTGGACAAGTGAAAAAAAAAATACAAGTTTTTTTCTTCTGAGACAACTGCAGAAATGTGTGAAAATATCTTCTGTCATTTAGAAGCCCTATGAAAACATACTTAAAAAATAAACCATTTATCTACATGGTAATTGCTTTACACAGAACAAAGACTAACATATTTTTATTACAGTTTTTTAATTTAACATCATAACAAAATGAAATACTTTGCCAGCTGTCACATGGAATGAAGAATGAGTTTATCTGAGCTTCGGAAACAACTTGTTGAATTACCTTTGCAAGTAACTTAACCTTTCTTTAACTCAGTTTCCACATTTTAAAAATGGAAAAAAACATAATAACATAAAAGGTGAAATTCTTAATTAATAAATGTAAAGTGTTTTGAGCTCCTTAAATGATGAATGCTAAAGTGCGACTTTGAACTGTAATCTTCCTATTCCCTCCTCTTCATCCTCCTGCTCTAAAATGGCACAATAAAACAAATGTTTACTACTCTTTAAATCTTTGGTTAAAAGCAGTAGATTTTTCCTAATCAGCTGTATCTACAAAGATACTGAGGAACCCTTATTTTTCCTAGGCATGTTAAATTTTATCAAGATAATCCCACAAGGCATTCTCCTTATTCAGTAGACAAACATGGTTCAATAAACATATTTATTCTGTCATCTCTATGTCCTTCAGAAATGCCATTTAGTCAGCTTTGGCATGCGTTCTTTTTTTTTTTTCCTTATGTTTATTATGTCCCAGGCTGCAAAATGAACTACTGAACATCTCTGACGAAAGCATACATTCACATTGACTGGATTAAGGCCATATTGACTCTTTGGAGACTCTTTGGGCACCAGGGTATGCATATACCATTGCAAGAACAGAACCTAAATTATTATGAAGTAATGTCAACTACTACATGGACAGCAGCAGTTTTATAGATTCAATGATGTTTTAGTATACGATATATCGACTCCAAGTTGGTTCTTTTGTCCTATAGTCAATGTGTGTGCCAACATTATGTTCTAAAAGTAGAACTTTCCAATTCACCTATTTCCAGGTGCCCTGCCCTTGAGGTCAAAATGATAAAAAGCGGTTACAATACAGAAATAAGAACCAAACTCAGATTTTCTAAAATGGTTTATCTGTAAGACAGAGCCCCAATCACACTGAAGTCCTCACCTACAAGAGCACCTCTTACTTCTGTTTATTTACCACACCTTCATGGTTTCCAATGCATTCTTTCCTTCTTTTGATGCAACTTGCCTCTGTGAGACCATTATCTCCTGATGAGTCTCCATTTTGCATGCATTGAGATTTGTAGTGGGAGTGGAACTTCTCCACCACATAATATCCTAGTGCCATGGAATGGATTCATATGTAG
>NW_005842076.1:1937188-1939128 GCF_000455745.1 Alligator sinensis
TGTTACTGCCTGAATCTCCCCATTCAAAGTTCCAGTTGAGGCTTCCTTTTGTTTTCCCAATTCACTTCTCAAGACATCAGAAGCCAGACCCTATATTTAAAAAATATAAATTGTGATCCTAAATTGATCACAATGACCCTTTTCCAAAATTTCTGCTGCCTTTCTTTAAAAAATGTCTAAGTGAAGATATATGAAACACTTTAATTATTATGTCTAGGCTATAGGGCTCTCACTGCTGGAAGCTAATAAGAGAATATTTTGATTTAGTAATTTCCCCGGTCAACGCTCTTCACACCCACTCTTTTTTACTATTTTTCACCCTTTTAAGCAGGTTTTAACACTGCTAAAACACTAGGGTCCCATGGAGCATTTGCTACAATGTCTGAGAATAACTGGGAAACCACTACCAAATTCAAGGCCTAATTCACTTCTTATTTACTATGAGATAAATCAAACAGTAACTGCATTTAAGTCCTCTAGGGAAAATGAGGTGCTAGCATTTACTGTGAGCTTAAGACCGACTCTTACCTAATTGTTTTTCATGAAATGATAAACCAAGCTAAAGATATTACTTACAAGACATATGCACAGAAACACCATGAAACTGGTCAGCAGAGAAAAAAAAAACAATACCTTATACTGCTGAACATACAGGAGAAGATCAGAATGTCACACAGCCATGTGGATTTTAACTAAAACATTATAGCCAAATACATTGAATTTGTACTATAGAAAAAGGTCACTACCTCAGTTGTATGACTAAACAGAAGTTAGCTCATCATTAAATTCATAGAGTCAACTTGGAATCAATATATTATGTACTAAAACATCATTGCATCTTTTATAAAACTGCTGCTGTCCATGTACATAAGTATTGATATACATTTTTCATGCCAAACAATAACGCACACCTCAGCAAAGGAGATCAGAATGCAGCCCAAACTGTTAAAAAGAATCAAGGGAGCATCACTCCAGCAGATGAAGATGCATTCCAATTTTTCTTTCTCTCTTTCAACCTTTCTTACCCTAAGACAAGTATTTCAGATATATATGTAATGCAGAGTAGTTAATACAGGCTTAGAAAGATTGACACGGCACTTATCTAAATGGATACTGAGATTCCTGGATACCAATTGCACTCCAGTTGATAGGAACTTCAGAAGCTCAGAGTCAAAACTGACTTCACAAAACCACAACAGTACATCTCACCTTTGCCAATAGATATTCTGTAAGGTAGTTTATAGTACTATTCCAAGGGCATATCATCCAGACTTTTCTATTTCAGCTGGAAGAAAAAAACCCATCTGATAAGCTAACATGATGAATGTTCCAGGGACTGCACAAATAAGTAGAAAACCCTAGAGTTTTTTAACAAAACTTTCCTTATTTCAATGAAACCTCTTACATACCTATATATTAGCTGTTCATTTTACCAATGTTATTAAAGTTTAACAGGCACACACATGCGCATGTATACCCACACACACACACACACGCATACACTACTTTGCCTATTGCAGATACCCTGACCATTATGAACAAAACAATCACTGGCCAGAAAATATTGCCTTATTGTGGACTGATGACATCAAGGGAAAAGCAAAAACAAATGGTTCAAGCTGATCTTGATAACTGGATATGATAAAAAGAAAGATGGAAAGCTTTCCATACCTGTTCATAAAACTTTGATAAGAATAAACCTTCTATAAAACCTAATTATGAATAAAATGGGTAACAAGTGCTATAACCAGGAAGACAAAAAGAAATTAGGTGGTTTTAAAGAACATGTTTTATACAATCTCTGAATTTCTTCATTTGTAAAACTAGCTCCAAGATTACTCAAAATCATGAAAAACAACACTTGGAAATCAGTAGATAATTTCATAAGAGCATACATATTAAGCTAGAATCATCAACTCCTTATTAACTGGTCATCATTT
>NW_005842076.1:1939138-1939843 GCF_000455745.1 Alligator sinensis
AATAGAGGGAATAAAAACAAAGGGATCTACTGTCATAAATAAGAAATAAGTATGGATCTACTGACATTTCCAAGAATGCAAACAACTCAGTTCTGTGTGCACATGGACAGGGGAAAAAATACCCAGTATAAATGATTGGAGGAAAAATAAAGGGTACAGAATGATCTGATTTTTTTTAATTCAAAGTTTTGTAACAGTAATATTTGAAAAATCTCCTGAGCCTTTTTTATTCCTGCTCTCCCCACAACCCCAAGAACTGTGAAGCATACACATCATTCCAAGCATCATTATTTTCACAGTCATATTCTGACAAAGAAAAATTCTCAGTGACAAAATAGACAAGTAGTTGGACAGATGAAATATGAGTGATATGTTAAGCAGATCTGAGTAAAGTACTGAGTAGAATTGCAATCTGCCTTTCATGCATTGTAGACTGTATTTTAAAATTAAGTTCAGGTTCTTTCCATTTTGGTCTTCTTGAACCTCAGCAATTACTGTACTTCCAAAAGCAGTGATGGGTGAACCACAAAAGATCTGTAACTATGGTTCTGTTCAAATAAACATTAAAAATCTGCCATTTCTAGGCAGCATTTCTTGATTTCAGCTTGGCTAGAAATACTATGATGCATTGCTTTTCTTTCAGCATTTAAGCACTTTGTACTTTCAATCTAAGTTGAGAGTTGGCCGATTTTTTTTCTTTTCCTA
>NW_005842076.1:1939874-1944247 GCF_000455745.1 Alligator sinensis
TCAAAACAAAAATGCTACTAAGTTGTTGTTTTTTTCTAATTATAAAAATGCATTTAGTTGAGTCTGATCTAATGCCCATTGGAAAGACTCCCATTACATTCAATGAATATTTTATTTGACCCCAAAAGAATGTTCCAGCTAGGTAGGTTGCTGGTTTATCCAACCCTAGCCTAAAGCTTTATAATTCACTAGCAAAACAACTTTTTCCCATCTTTCATAGACTTTTATGACAATGAGAACTAAACACAGACCCTTCAAATTAATGTCTTCCTTAAGCCTTTTATTCAAAAAGCTGGCATGAGGTGAACCATAGCTGCAGTTTGGCTAATAAGAACAAAGACTAGGACAAATGTTCAGAACAACTGGAAAGAAATCTATACACTCCAACAGTAACTGGGAAAAATGGATAATGATAACCATTCTATATGTAGTTTTACAGGCTATATAATGCAGTTCTCAAAATGCAAGCAATGATTCATTCTGTACTGGAAATCATTATGCTTAAATCTTATGATGAGGGTCAGGCTTGTAAATTGCTGGAAACAAACTATACTCTAAAGAAAAAAAATGACTTGAACAAGGAAACTAGCATTTAGATGAAGTACTGTGTATAGAAAGGTCTCTAAAATCAGGTACAAAATTAAAAAAATTTTTCTCTGTGCTGACTGCATTCAAAATAATCCAGCATAGAAAGGTATTTTAAATACTAATGTAACTTTATCATAAATGCAGCAGTCTTTCACTAGAATAAGTGATATTTTTAGAAGTATGATTAAATGTCACCTTTCCTAAAATATATTTAATGCTCACACTCCACCCACCCCTATGGGAAAGAATATCCATACTCCTCTAAATGTTTTAGTTTCCCTCTTCTTCTATATTATGTTAGAAAGCAAAGGGCAATCACTGCACATGTAGTTAAAGGGCAATGTAGTGGTCAGCATGTAGTTAAAGGGCAATTTAACTTCTCTGTATATCATTTCTACTAACACTCAGATATGACCAACTAGCTCATATCTAAATTGGCAGAGATGAACTCACTCTATTCAGAATAGTGTTATTTGAATTAGAATCAAAAGTACTTCTGAACCTCGACGCATTTGATGAGTGACCAGCTGCAAACAATTCTGCCATCAGGACAGATAAACTACAACAAACACAACACAACACTTTAAAAACATGTAAAGAATCTTGTAATAGACTGAAATGGCAAGCTGGTTACTTCCCAAGCATTCAAAGGGCCTTTGCAATACAGAAATAAAGGCCTCTAATGTGGTATCAGTTCAAACCTTTTCCATATTTTCAAAAAAAGAATAGAAAGAAGGTTTTGTTGCTAAGAATTTGACCCTACAGTACTTCTCCCCAGGCATGGGCCAGGCATACTTGTTCCCAAGAGCTTCTCCCTTTCACCTTTTTTTCCTCTCAGCTGCCTGTTACTGCCTCACCCACCGCACCTTGATGGTGTACACTGATATGAGCTCAGCCTCATAGGGCACCAGGGTCTTTGAATACCAGGTTCACGTCTGGTCAAGGTAGGGTTACCATATATCCAGGTTTTCCCAGACATGTCCTATTTTTAGATCCTCCAATCTCGGTCTGGGCATTTTTTAAAAATATGATCAAATGTCCAAGATTTTGGTTAGCTCAGATTCAAAGTTTTTCCCAGAACTTCCTGGCTTGCCTTAGCAAAGAGCAGCTTGGGGCTGGAGGCAGGGTGATTGGAGGCAGGACCCACGCACACGGTCGGCATATAATCAGGCAGGTGGTGGGAATGTTGTCCTGTGGGGTCAGGCCAACTCTCAGTATCTCAATATTGCACTGTTAGACCGGAGGGTGTGACACAATTGCACATATACAAACACACAAATCAATTAGGTATATACACACACACTACCAGCTCAGGCACATACACATCCAGACCAGCCTAGGCACATGCATACCTATCACCAATTCAAGCACATACACATAAAAAATTAGACAACAATCAGTTATCAATACCCACACACTCCGTACACATACATGGATCACTAATTTGTATATCACACACATGATGACATATGTGTGTGTCTGTGTGATATTCACCAGTTCACACACATACCACCCACCTAAACATACACACAGGTGAGTTTCTAACTTGGATGGTACGGTATGTATGCATGTGTTTGGGGTACTTGGGATACCTGAGGGAAGGTTAAGGTGAGAGAGGAAGTGTAAGGAGTGAAAGTTGCTGGAACCGGGATTAGAACCAGTAGACTAGAGAGAAGCTGGCTGAGGAACTGAGGCTTGGGTTTACTTAAGGTAGACTGGGGCTGGAAACTGAGGCAGGCAGCTGAGATATTGGGGGTGGGGCAGATAAGAAAGACAGCAAGGAAAGAAACTGAGGCAGAAATGTAGGAGCTTGGGGCTGGAAGCTGAAGTCGAAAGCTGGGAGTTTGGGGGGCAGATAAGTGGTGGCAAGGAGGAAACAGTCAGAAAACAGACAAAAACCCAACTCAGGGTTTCAAAATAATAGATTTATTAAACAGACAACACACTACACAGACCCATGAAGTTATTGGTTCCCACACACACACGCACTCACAATGGCAGCAGGAGAAAGAGACTCAGTGGAAGGGTTGGAGTCCAGGTAGGGAAGAGAAACACAGTCCAAGTCCTTGGTTGAAGAGGGGGTGGGGGGTGATAGCTACCTATCCAGGCTGGAAAGGGGTTAGGTGCTGTCCAGAAGGGAGTCGTCGGCAGAGCCTCTGGGTGGATAGGTGGTGTGGAATGGTGCTGGTCCAGATGGAGAGGGCGTCCCAAGGAGTCAGTTCTTACTGAGCATGTGCAGGCTTGGCACAATGGTGGGTTGCCTCATCTTTTGTTTCTTGAATGCTGAAAATTTGGTGTATGTGTCTAGGAAGTATGTATGGGTACACCTTGATTGTATTAAACATGTGATATGTAAATATAGTTCATAGCAAATTATTTTTTTTGTTATGCAGTGCTTTAATCTATACCGCTAAAATCCTATACCTGAATGGAAAAAAGCAATATTATCCTACTAGATACAGGATGGAAATCATTAGAATGATAATGTGCAGTGCCTGTTCTTAATAATTTGATTTTCATAATGAAGACTGTATGTTTTCCTACCAAGCTTGCCAGCTGTCCATAAGTTTATGGACAGTTCGTAAACATGCAGCTTAAAAATGTCTGTCTGTGATGTCTGCAAGAAAAATTAAATCATCCATAAGAAGCAGAAATCCTGAACCTGTTTCAGGATCAATGTCAGAATGAAGATACCAATGAGGAAAGCATCAACCTAGTGTCTAAGTGGAAGCATTACTCAGATCCCTTCAGTGAACTACATCTGTAGCTGCTTCTCTCTCATGAGGCAGGTGCGGTCCCATGCCCTGTAGTGCATCTGTGCAGGAGGGGTGTGAGCAGGGTCAGAGGAACAAGTGCCCCTTCCCATCCCCCAGACTTTGCCAGGGGAGGCTCAAAAAATGAGGAGAAGGGAGAAGAAAGTGAGGGACAGAACAGGGCACCAGGAATGGCCCAGAGCATCTGCACCAGCAGACAAATCTCAGTCCTGGGAGCTGAAAAATATCTTGCTATGCCTCTGGATGGGGGTGAAGATGATGCAAGGTGTAGTTAGGGGGTACCCCTGTGGTGAGGGCCACTGGGTGTAAAATCATTGCTGTAAAATCGCACAGGATTGCTAATCCAAGACTGTTTTGTTTTCTTGACAATAAAAAAAGTGATCACCAAATAATAGAATTCACCATAAGACGTCAAGTGGGTAAGGTAACTAGCAGGGTGAAAGTGCTAGACTTTAGGAAAGCCAATTTCAATGAACTCAGGAGTTTAGTCAAGGACACACTGCAGAGTAAGAGTTTTAAAGAGTTGGGAGCCCAGGAAGGGTGGCTGTGCCTCAAGGAAATGATCCTTCGGGCACAGAGGGAGACAATCCTGATGCGGGGAAAAAGGGGGAAAGGGGCCAAGAGGCTTCTTTGGCTGACCAGAGAAACCCAGAGCAGCCTACGGGCAAAAAGGGGGGCATATAAAAAGTGGAAACGGGGAGAGACTACTAAAGAGGAGTATACCTCCTCTGCTCACACTTGTAGGGAGGCAGTTAGACAGGCCAAAGCTACCATGGAGCTGAGGATGGCATCCCAAGTTAAGGATAACAAAAAATTGTTTTTTAGATAATAGGGAGTAAAAGGAAGGCCCTTCCTTTTGGGGATTAAGGTGGAATACTACCCCTACTAGATGGGCATAAGCAATTGGTGATGGACAGGGGGGACAAGGCTGAACTCCTCTATGAGTTCTTTGCCTCAGTGTTCCTAAGTGAGGGGCAAGACAAGTCTCTCACTGGGGTTGTAGAGAGGCAG
>NW_005842076.1:1945078-1945600 GCF_000455745.1 Alligator sinensis
GAAAAATGTCCAGCATACCTACTGCCTAGGAAATGACCTGCTGGGTGGCATGGAAGCGGAAAGGGATCTTGGAGTCCTAGTGGACTCCAAGATGAACATGAGTTGGCAGTGTGATGAAATCATCCTGAAAGCTAATGGCACTTTATCATGCATCAGCAGATGCATGATGAACAGAACCGAGGAGGTGATACTTCCCCTCTATCGGGCGCTGGTCAGACCGCAGTTGGAGTACTGCGTGCAATTTTGGGCACCGCACTTCAAGAGGGATGTGGATAACCTGGAGAGGGTTCAGAAAAGGGCCACGCGTATAGTTAAGGGTTTGCAGGCCAAGCCCTATGAGGAGAGACTAGGGCACCTGGACCTCTTCAGCCTCCGCAAGAGAAAGTTGAGAGGTGACCTTGTGGCTGCCTATAAGTTCATCACGGGGGCACAGAAGGGAATTGGTGAGGTTTTATTCACCAAGGCGCCCCCAGGGGTTACAAGAAATAATGGCCACAAGCTAGCAGAGAGCAGATTTAGACT
>NW_005842076.1:1945660-1951664 GCF_000455745.1 Alligator sinensis
GTCTGGAATGGGCTCCCAAGGGAGGTGGTGCTCTCCCTTACCCTGGGGGTCTTCAAGAGGAGGTTAGATAGGCATCTAGCTGGGGTCATCTAAACCCAGCACTCTTTCCTGCCATGCAGGGGGTCAGACTCGATGATCTATTAAGGTCCCTTCCAACCCTAACATCTATGAATCTATGAATATATACATAATAATTATACAATATAAAGAAGGGGAAAAAAACCCAAAACAAACACAACTTGCTACCAAAATAAAATGCAGAAGCTTATCCTATGTCTTAGCTCACTTTTACTTATCTATATGGAATAGAGAGGGAAAGGCAAAGTCAGAAATGGTTGGGGAAGGGGAGGGAATACATTTAAAAAGAAAAAGAAAAAAGAAAAAGAAAAACTGGGGGGTTTGCTACAGGAACAGCCCAGTAGCTGGATACAGGTAAGTATGTGGGGGGGCAGTCTGAAATGTGTGTGTGTATGACTGTGTGTGTGTGGCAGCAGGGATGGGTCCAGGGTTGCAGGAGGATATGGGGGCACCTCCCCCCAATGCAGGTAGAGGGAGGGAGAAGGGGGCAGGAGGGCCCTTCAGGGCCATCAGGGAGCTGTGTGGCTTGTCCGGCTGTGCTGGGGCCAATGCCTGTGCCCACAGGCGCAGGGCTGGGGGGAGCAGGGGACTGAGAGTCAGGAGTGAGGGGCAGCAGCAGGACTGTGGAAGGGGCTGTGGCTTGGGAGTAAGGAGCACCAGGGGGGCAGGGGACCATGGGTCAGGGGCACGGGGTACTGGCAGTGCCAGAGGGTTGCAGGTTGGGAGTGAGGGACACCAGCAGGGACAGGGGGGACGGGGGCTGAAGATTGGGAGTGAGGGGTATCAGCATGGCCTGGGGGGCAGGGTACTGTTGTTTGGGAGTGAGGGACACAGGCTAGGCCAGTGGTCTGTGGTTCAGGAGTGAGGAACAGCAGCAGGGCTGTGGGGGCTGTGGCTTGGAAGTGAGGGGCAATAGAATGGGCACGGGGAGGGCACCGCCATATTATTGTCCCCCACAGTAATATACCTCCTGCTCCCCTGCCCCTTCCCCTCCCCTGCATGGCAGGTGTCCTCTTTTTTGGGACTGGAAGTGTGGTAACCCTAGGTCAAGGGCACCTTAAGCCCTGCTCACATTTGCTTTAGCTACATGGTTAGCTCTGAGCACACTGTTCAGGGCCACAGGCTTTCATTGCAGCAGAACATGATCTTGATGCAGGACTGGTGACCCTGAGTTGGGCCATCCTGTTTACTACTTCTGGCAGCCCTTCCTTGCCAGGCCTTCTGGCAGTCTTTCATTATACCCATTCCCATTCTGTCAGCAGTGGTCTCTCATCCACCATGCCAAACTTATCTCTTAGTCTCTATCTACCAATCCTCACTAGCACTGGGGGGTTTGAGGTACTGCCCTTGCCCCCTTTCCATGATCTCCTCTTCTTCTTCCACTATCCAGTCCACTGGGTCAAAGATCCCCTCCTGGGCATCAACTTGACCTCTAGCACAAGAATCTCCCTATTGCAGGTCAGCCTCATCCTGGACCATTCTTCTTCCAGTCCAAACACAAACACAGAAAACCAAATAAAGTTTAAAATGTATCTGTTTTGCTGTGGTACCACTGCCAGTCCTCCTCGTCTGGTCAGCATCCAAGCCTGCTCACTGCAGTTCCACTCCTCTCCCTCTCTCCCTCACTGCCAGAAACCTTCCTTCTTTCAGGACGCCTGGAGCCTCCCGGCCCCTAGCCTGGGGCTGGGCTCACATATAGTGAGTGCAGGTGACCTGATCCTTGTACTTCTGTCCTGAGTCCTCCAGAGCTTTCCACCTCTGTGCTTAGCATCCTTTTCATTCCTGACCTCTCCACTCGCTGACATGTTGTGATAATACCTTTGTCAGATAAGAACGGGTGCACATGTGGTGGGAGAAAGGGAAGGCAAAAATGAAGGGAGAGAGCTAGTGAAGCACCGAATGGGATGGGGAAGGGACAGGACAGAAAAGCACACCAGGCCCCAGGGAGATATGCACCACAGTTTATTGCGTTGCACTAATATGCACATATAGATGTGCCCAGGTACCATGTGTTGTGTGGAGTTGTTTTTACTAGTGCAAATGAAGTCTAAAATGTGCCCATTCTAATTTGGTAATAAGTGATACTTGCTTTGCAGTGGGATAAGAAAATACCTTTCAGGACAGCAGGCTCATAGTTTTCTAGCAGGCACTTTCTTAAAGCAAACATGAAACTAGTACCTCCAAATGTAAGAATTCTCTTGTCTCTAGAACTCTCTCAGGTGGGCCAAATGCTTGCTTTCTTTCTAGATTTTCCTCTAAGACAATGGACCACTCCTAAATTGAAGATTATTCATACCTACCCTGCATAAAAAAGGCAATCACATCCTAACCAAAATAAAGAAGAAACCACTTTAATTCCTCTGGTATGTTTTGTTTCTTCCTTCTTTCTTGGAAACTGGAAATGAATCTCTACCAGTTTAAAGATGAATTCCTTTCCCTTTCACTCCTTACTGAGTGCTCTTTTTATAGGCAGAGCAGGTAAGATTACACAAAAGAAAATTCAGTTCTTTTTAGGTGATTTCCTAAACAGGGGTATAAACGAGAATAAAAATAAGATGGGAAAAATTGTATATGACTTTAGACTGACATGATTGGTTTTATAATCTGTGACTTCTGGGCTTGGGTGAATTTCTAACCAATGTGAGTTGAATAAATTGCATGAGAAAGCAGGGATTTAATAAAATTGTTAATATTGCACCATTAAGAGAGTATTTTTCCATTAATCAGAACTTGCTGCAGTAATTCAGATTTACTACAATTAAAATGAAATGAGAATAAGTATTAAAAGAAAGTAGTTGCTATAAGTGCAAATTCAACCTGATTACCAGACCAAGATCTGAAACAAAATCAAATTAATCTAATAGTCTTTGTCTTAATGCCAAGAAAAAAAAATAGTTTGAAAGACAGGCTCATCCACTACTACATCACTAATTTGTCACAGGTTACATTCCTACATATATACCTCACAAATTAAAGAAGAGATTTATACCTTTAAAGTAGGTGCTTATCAAGAATTTGGACATAGGTAAAGCACTTCTGATTTGTATTGATACTTGCTTCAGAGCAGAGCATGCTTAACACTGTAAACCAAGGGAAAGTTCCCCAGATTATCAAAATATATTCGACATAGCAGGTAAAACTTTTGCTCTCAGATAACTTGCAGATTTTCATTCTATATACTAGCCCCCAGTGTTTGTCAGACACATTTATTTCAGGCCTGATCTAAGACTCATTGAAAGCAATAGAAAGGCTGTCAAATTCAGTTGACATTGGCCCAGAATCTAATACACATTTTATCAATTGACCAGATGAACTATTTTCTTGAGACTTTACCAAAGAATTTAACTTCTAGACAGAGAGCAGGTGTGAGAAATTTTAATCTACAAAGTTATGTAGGAAATATAAAGCATTGAAAACATAGAAAGAAAGGGCAATCTTAACTACAAATAAGGCTAGGGACACATTCAAAAAGTCTGAGCTTCAATTGATTCAATCTTTGCAGGTTAGTCTAACCTGGATGGATTGAACTGGTTTGTAACCATATAGACATCCTCTCTGGACTGAAGAGATGCAGGGACATGCCTGCAATGGATCAGGCTAGAAGACGGGGGACACTAGAGCAGCCCTCTCTTCCCCTCCATAGTGCTGAGCTGAGGGGGGGTGGGGCATGGCTAGGCCCTGGCAGGATGCTCTGATTCGGTAGGATTTCCCACCCCACCCCCTCACTGCTCCTGACCAGCAGGGAGTTGCACAGCATTTACTTACACAGCATGGAGTTACATAGCGAATAACACTGTGTTTATCACCCATCAAGAAAACAAAAGTTTTTCTCATTAGTTCAAGCTCTTCTTTTAGCTCCAAAAAGCCCTAAACAGACATTGCCCTGTGTGCCTTTGCCCTGTGTGCCTTTCACAGACAACTCTCATCATTAGCTAGCATCCTACATCCTGGATACCATCCATGTTGTAGGAGAGGGGAGTGAGGAATCCCTGATTAAGCAGGAAGTGGGAGTGGGGGAGGAGAGGAAGGAGGAAGCCAGGCAGATGCTGCTGTGCCTTCCATCTCTGCTGGACCTCCAGCTAGGGAGAAGCAGGAAGGGGCCAGCTCTGCTGTGGAGCAGAGAGCCCCATCCAGGGCTGCAAAGCATCTGGGATGCTGGGGGACTCTGTTTTCAGTTAAACCAGAAAGGGGTCTGGAACAGACATTGCATAAACCAGTTTGACCCAAATCAGTTAAGTCTGATACTACATTCAACCAGGTTTTTTTCAAACCAGTTTCAGCCATTTTCAAACTAGTTTATGTGCACTGAACGTCTGTTCTGTTACAGGTTTAAACCAGTTTCTGATCACTTAAGCTGGTTTATCTGTAATGTCTGTCCCTAGCCTAAATGTTAACTTTCTAGAGAAATAAAAGAGAAAAAGTTGCTAACGTTCCAGTTTTGTGCCTGCTTCCTAAACCCCTCCATATTTTTATAATGGCATCAGAACTAAATTTAACAAATAGTTTCCATTGATCTCTATCATGTCTTTGAGATACCATATACTCAAAGAAAATCATCTGAAGAATTAAGCGACGGTTCTGAAGAGTAACATCAGAAAACCAATTTTACTAACAAACAGTATCAACAACCTCAACTACACTACTTAAAAAAGTAAACATTCTGCACTGTTTTCATAACAAGAAATGAAAGAACTGTTACATGTAGGAAACTGTGTGATATAATACAGGAGCCTGAAATCCTAGCCCTTCTTATCTCTTACTTGATTACAGGTATATTTAAAGAATGAAATAACATTTCAGAGGCAATTTTTAAGTGCAAGAAAATATTAAGTGAATACATGTAACTACTCAGGAGTTCAGCAGATGCACATACATCAACCAGTATCCTCTACTACATGAAATCAGAATTGTTCAAGCTGGGTCTCATCAGCTGGGGACAGACATCCAAAAAGCCCAAGCCTGAACTGATTCAATCTTTGCAGATTAATTTAAATTGCAGAAATTGGACCAATTTGTAAGTAGATAGACATTCACTTTTGACTCAGGAAATACAGGCATATGCCTGCAGGGGCTCAGGCTAGAAGCCAGGGGGTGCTTGAGTGAGCCTTCCCTTCCCTTCCACACTGCTGAGCTGAGGGGGGGGGGGTGGTGAGGCCCCGGCAGGATGCCATGATTAGGGAGGATTTAAACCCCCATCCTGGCCTGCACAGTCCCCAGCTGGCATGTGCCCGGAGTGGGAGGGGGAAGCAGCTCTTGCCGGGCTCTCCCACCTCACCCCCTGCACTCACTGTTCAAGGGGCAGGAATGTTGCTAGGCCCCAGCCCCAGCCAGCCCTCTGAGACAAACGGCTAGGGGGAGGAAGGGGAGTAGGGACTGCTTGTGTAGACTCAATGCGTTTGTTGATGATACTGAGCTTTTCAATCTCCCTGCTTCTTCATACCGTCTGCAGCAAACTGATAGGCACTGCATTAACTGCAAACCAGGACATTTCTCACACCTCTCAGCAAGCCATCAACTAGCAGGGAGTTTATCAGAACACAAAGCTTATCAGCCCATCAAGAAAACAAAGATCCTCCCATTAGTTCAAGCTCTTCTTAAAACAGCTTTTTGCAAAGCAGTTGACCTGTTGATTAGTAAGGCTGTGCGAAGCTTCAAGTGCTGATTCGATTTGGAGGAGATTCGGCCTGATTCAGTGGACAACTCTCTGAATCCAAGTCAAATCAGGGGACCAATTCAAAGGTTTGAATCAATTCAAAGCTCTCCAAATCAATTCAGAGAACTTCGGTAATTCGGGCAGTCCCCACCCACTGCAGCAGGGAGCTGGACCCACACTACATTGTGGTAAGTAGGGGGCAGGGGATAGGGAAGGGGACCATGGGGGGCCCCCTGCCAGGCCCCATCCCCTGCCTGATCCCCCAGCCCCCTT
>NW_005842076.1:1951766-1988861 GCF_000455745.1 Alligator sinensis
GTGCCCCCCCCTCGCAGGGGGGGGCCGGGGGGGGGGGGGGGGGGGTTTCAAACAGCTGGGAGCTAGAGACTGGCAGGGCTGGGAGAGTGGGTGGGGGATAGGGCCTGTGCGATTCAGAGATTTGTCTGATTCAGCAGCAGCTGAACCTCCGAATCAGATTCAGCTGAATCGATTCAGGACAGTGATTCGAATCACCGATTCAAATCACTGTTCCTGAATCAGATGAATCGGATGAATTGAATGAAAGCGAATACTAGCCACTTCACAGACCTATTGATTAGCTCCAAAAAGCCCTAAACTGTTCTGTCTGCCTTTGTTCTAGTGAAATTGGAGACACACACAGACCTCTTAGCATTAGCTAGCATAGGGGTGGCATGACCATGACCAGATGACAGCTGGGGTCTGTGCTGCTTCAGTTTGTGTTGTGGGAGGGAGGGAGGGAGGAGGGGACCCCTGCTTGAGCAGCTAGCAGATGCTGCAGTGCCTGCAGTCTCCACCTCCTTGTCAGCCAGCTGGCGCTTGGGTTAGGAAGAAGAGGGGTGGGGCCAGCCCTATTCTCTAGTGCAGACAGCCCAGACCAGACAAGACCAGGGCTGAAAAGCATTCTGGGATGCTAAGGGGCTCTGATTTAACTTAAACCAGGAAGGGGTCTGGGACAGAAGTTCCATAAACTGGTTTGACCCAAGTCAGTTAAGTCTGATACTACATTCAACCAAGTTTATCTTAAACCAGTTTGGGCCATTTTAAAACTGGTTTGTGTGCACTGAGCTTCTGTTCTGTTACAGGTGTAAACCAGTTTATGTGTAACTTCTGTCCCTAGCCCTAGTCTCCATACTCCTGACGTTTCATGGATATTACGTTTAAAAACCTAAGACTTTTGGTCCAGGAGATCCGCTTTGTTCCCAACATTGCCATGAAGTTCCCAGTGGTCTTAGCTAAGTATAGATTCTCTGTACAGATGATAAAAACAAACAAACAAACAAACAAAAAGTTGTTGTCACTGAAAAACTGACCTGGGAAAGCACCACTGCTAAAGGAAAGTCTCTGTTAAGAAGCCAAGAAGCAAAACAAACTAAAAATGACAAAGCAATACTTGAAAGATATCTATGGACATACTGCCAAAGCTCTTTGTGATTTTTTACATGGCATAATATCCTCCTGAGCAGGTGGTAATGCCAGAAGATAAACACTACATTTACCAAAATATAAAAGGGGGAGGGGGGGTTGCAGCTGACTGGGAGCAGAGTGGGGCTTGCAGCAGCCAGGACTGGGAGGGCAGGGTGGGGTTTCAGCCAGCCGAGAGTGGTGAAGTGGGGAGTTTGCAGCTGGCCAAGCACTCCAGCTGGTAGCAGGGAGGCTTCAACCCCTCACCCCCGCTCCCATGGGATGCACCACCTCCCCACCAGTCTGAGTTCACCAGCCACACCGGGGGGGAGGGAGTTAAAAAGGATAAATTGTTAAGGGACAGAAGGACTGAGACGATGAATGTGTAAGCGTAAATTTGTCACAAACTAAAAAACCAAAAAGATATTTAACTTCTGAATTGAGTTTAGTATATTTGATAATTTTGCCGAATGGTTATTTAGCACACAACATGGACATGGCACTAAGAGTTTCAGAAAGCAAATTTAGCTATTATCCTCACCTTAATTCTGACTCTATTTGAACTAACCACATCATCCATTCCATATATCTGCACCTCTGTCTGGAATGAAAATGAAAAGTGAACTTGAAACCAAAGGTGATATTAGAATCATGCTGCTAGCAAAGCTGCTTTTCAAGTTGCTTTTAATGCTTCTCAGATCCCAAGATTCAACAGCATAATTTCAACAGGAAGAATATTATCACAGAATTGCTTGATGCATATTTGAGATGTATATGCCGATTCTGTGAGACTGCTGCACACTGTCTTAGCAAGTTTTCAGAAAATCTTCTAGTAATATTTTTTGTTTTAAAATATTTTTTCTTTTATTCATTCTTGGCAGCTTACAGTATATTTGCTGATATTTGCTGGGCTCTGACAGAACTATTCCTGGATACCTGATAAACTAACATGATGAATGTTCTGAATTCTCTAAGTAAGTTCTAAAAAGCCCTGGAGTTCTCCTATAAAACTTTTCTGCCTGCAGTCAAACCTTTCAGATTTCTATTAAGTTTATTGTTTGCTTAGCAATCATTAAATTATTTATAGTACTTTTATTTTATAGTTTCATGGGCTATTGTAAAAATTGACAATAAAGAGGGGTATTTCTCAGGCATAATGTGCAACAGATCTGCAGACTCTACTGCAAATAGGAAGCCATATTATTCTAGATGAAATACTGTATAATGCCTATAGCACAAAATCCATTGTACATAATTACATAGAGAAAAACTAGTTCCTATATATTTAAAGGCAAACTGCAATGGAATAAAAAGTACTTTTCAATCAATCAATGTAAAACATGACTAAACTAACAACTATTTCTCGTAGCTAATAGTACCTACTAATGGTTATTTAGATATGGCCATACAATATGGAGAAGCACAAAAGTGACTTAAAGACACCCTTGGTTTTAAGCCACTATTCCATTCATGCACTGTGTGTGGTTAGAAATATCACAGAATACATTTATTAATGTTTAAAATACTCGCATACTATGGCAATTTGTTAGGCCAGATATTCTGCTGATACAAATCTACTGGAACCTCCACCAATGATGATATGCCCTGAGGTGTATATCAGAAAAAATCTACAGGAAACTTCAGCACATTAGAAAGTGACTAAGAAATGAAAAGCTGTCCTTGGTCATCTCTGGAAAAAAATGTTTTTCTTCCCTCATATTTCCCACCACCTAGCAAACAAACAAAATCACCATGAGCAGCATGACAAGTGCTAGAGACTTAACTATGGACTCTGCTCCTGTCACTGCTTCCAAAAACAAGGAAGGTATAAAAACAACAGTGCCGTATGACAGTTGTGGGCTACTTGGTCCCATCTGAAGAGCAGGCCACCTTCCAGTCTCATGTCTTAAGTCAAATTTGAAGCAGTCCATTAGATGTAAACACGTCCAGGGCACAATTAAAAAGCTTTTTAAACCACTTGTTGCATGTGTGTATGTACACAGCCTTCCCAGTTTAGTAGTCATATTGATAGCTGAAGAAAGAGATGATGAGACCTCAAGATTTTTTAAAAATGTATTCAATATATAACACATAGAAAATTATAAAAATTAACCTATCCCCCTACAATCAAATTTCAGGTTAAATTGACAGTGACTTTTTTCCTTCTCAGAGGGTAATCAGTATTCAAGATTCTCTACTCTGGCTTTGCAACTACTGCCAAAAATCCACCTTACGTAAGATTTAAGAATAGAAATCGACATCTACTTGGAAATCTGCATCTCATGCTAAGATATATGCAACTAGGTATTCAACTACTGCAATTCCTGCTTATATGATAGCTTAACTGAACACCTGATTTTGGAGGACACAGTCAGGAGAGGCATTTTGGCATGGAGTGTATGCGGTTTCAGCTTTAATCAGGAGTGTCACGGCGTGGGGTCCCCAGGGATGGCCATAATGACCCTAGGGCTCCGTGACAGTACCTTCTCCGCCCTGTGGGCACCTTTAATCTTGCCTACCACATCTTGTTGGTTGAAATATTATGTTGGGAGGCTGCCCATGAGTTTGTGTAGTCACGATCCTGTTGAACGCGCTAGATCCTGCTGATCTTGGATCCCTTGCTGGGTCTTACTCAAAGTCAGTGTCTCCTTGGACACACTAAGCATTATGGGCTAGATGTGTGGCTCCAAAACCACTCCTTTACCATGCCCCATGACTCGCAGGTGGTATTCAAACTTTGTACCTCTGAGGCCTTGATCTAGCTCAGCCTCCTGTCACCACTGGGCCCTTGGCCCTTCTGCATGCCCTCACCGGTGCTGGGCTCTCCGCTGACCTGTCTGCATGCCCTCACTGCATGCCCTCTTCCAGCCCTGTCTACACGCCTTCTTTCAGTTTCTCCCTTAGTCAGTCCATTTTCTTCATATGCTGGCTTAGCAGGTGGCCCCATTTCTGATCCAGACATCCCACAATCGCTGTCCAGATCTCATCTCATATGGGTGTGGGATCTATACCTGAGGACCCATCTGTCAAGGTGTCCTTTTCCTGCTGTACTGGTCCCATCTCATCTCTTGGACTCTCTAGACTCTGGTATCTGGGTAGCTCCGTGTGTTCCTGGGGTCTCATGACCCCTAGCCATATGGCCTCTAGCTGTTTCTCAGTCTTCATTAAGGCTTCTTTCAAACCCTCAAGTTCTTGAAAGTGGTCTTGGCCTTTGGCTTTAGACACACCTATGTGTTCTGCCAATTGTGCCCCCAGTTCAACCAGCCACTCTTGCAACATGTTCATAGCCTGTAGTATCTGTGGCTTCCCTCTGTTTCAATGGATGTTGCACAGCATACAGGGTCTAGCATCTATGACTGTAATTGATCTCCCTCGTCAAACAGGGCCGCTTCTCTGGCCATGCTTGCTTCTAGCTGGGCTTTCAGGGACCACACCTCTGCCCCAAATTGACCCTTTGCTTCCCCCTGACTTTTGTGGAAGAAACAGGCTTCACTCTGTTGTTTGGTTTTGAAGTTGTCAGAGACTTTTATTATACAAGCAGCTGCAGGGGAGGACACCAAACAGACAGAGCTTCCTCTTATCAGTTCCGCATGCCCCCCCAACAGACAATTGAAGCAAGCTTTTTATATGTTTCAATTCAGGTTGCATGACGCAAGATATAACAAGTTGAACCAGAAAGCTGCAAGAGGACATAAACTGTGGTTTGACCTATTGACCTCATAGGTCTACTCAGCTCAACAAGGGAAAAGGGCGGGAGAAAGAGTAGATTGCAAAATAGGTGGGGAAGAAGCAATCATGCCCTAGCTGAATGAAGTCAGCAGGAATTATGTCCTGGGGTTTTCTTCTTCCACATTCCCCCCTTTTGTACTTATAGTACAACCGATGAGATTTTGTAACCATGTGTTCGGCAACAGACTGGAAGTGAGCTAATGGGCGAACAGTCTGACTTATGCATCCTTCGAGGCACAATGAAACTTGTTCTTAGGTAAAGTATCTTCCAGTGCTCTCTTAGGAACAACTGTGAGACTAATCTCAATTGACGCAGCATCACATTAGACATATCTGTTGCATTTTTTGCAGGATGCACTAAGGTTACAATTGTGTAGCAACAAAAGGAGTACTTGTAGAAAGAGAATAAACCCGAGAACCATGATTGTGATATAAAATAATTTGGCCCCAAGTCTGCCAAACTAGTTCCAAAGACTCCATTGATCAGTTTGGTGTAGTTTAGCAGCTTTTTTTTCAATAATTTCAGCTTAGTTCTCAATAGCACTAGAAGCATCTGGTATATAAATGCAGCATTCTGATTTTATTAAAGCACACACACCTCCTTTGCTAGCTAATATATAATCTAAGGTGAGTCTGTTTTGTAGAGTCATTTGTCTCTTTTTTTTCATTTCTTTACTTATTTTATGAAAACCAATGGCAGTAACATTAGCTATTTTCTCTAGGGATGCTGCAACTTTCTTTATTTCGGCCATAGCTAAGCCTGCACCATAGTTGGGGAACATTAATGGGGGAAAACCTTTGATTTTCTGTGATTTCGCAAACATTGTGAATTCTTCCTTTAGGTAAGTGAGATCTAATAGTAAAGACAGGATATGCTGCAGAGACATAGCATGTTCCTCCCCAACTGGAAGGTAGATTTTTATAGGCTTTATTTCTACATACAAAATAGTGACCAGCTAGTGAGGTAACCGAAACATTACAAACTGGTTTAAACATCTATACTGAATAATAACTTAAATATTCAGCTGAAATGAGAGAATAACCGGGTATTCAGGAACCGTTAGAGAGCCAAGCACCATTTACCTTAAATTCTACTTCACACTTGCGGACTCCTACTGCAACACGAGATCCATTACAATCTAACAAAACTTTTCAGGGGTGATATACGCTAGTTGTACATAGGCAGCTCTGTTACAATTTATATCTCGTCAAGTTTCGTTTCCATGAAAGGGTGAATAATAAGGAGCTGACATTTGGGTCGCATTCAAGAGTACTGGTATCATGGGTATTTCTCCAGTAGAATAGATAGGGACATGACTACATATCTAACAATGAGAGACATTTAAGTCTATCCTAATTTGGTTAATTAAAGACAAGAACACATTCCCATAGGCCTCGTTTAAAAGTCTAATGCAAATAATTAAGAGGAGGGACTCCATGTTTGGTTATTAATGGGCTCTTTTCTTGGAGTCTTAATCTTTGATCCTTGGTTTCATCAGGAGGAACAGTCTTTTTGTAGTGCAATGCGTGGATCCAAGTAGATAGTCCTCGACACTTTACTGCAGTGTTAGTGGTGAGAAGAACTTGGAATGGACCTTTCCAGCGAGGTTCTAAAGTTGATTTTCTTTGGTGGATTTTTACATGAACCCAATTTCCTGCCTGTAAGGAATGGCAGGCTTCTTCAGGCTCTCTGGGTAAAGCTTCTTGGACCTGTGAACGAAAGGCCTTAACACATTTCATTAATGCTTGACAATATTGTAATACAAGATCATCAGCTAAATGGATGTTAATCTGAGAAGGTGGTAAGGGTGGGGAGGATGGAAGTCGCATAGGTCTCCCCATCAGGATTTCATGTGGGCTGAGTCCAGTCTTCTGATTAATGGGGGATCTCATGCTCATTAATGCTAATGGTAGAGTGTCTGGCCATTTTAAACCAGTCTCAGCACAGATTTTTGCTAGTTTATTTTTCAGTATCCTGTTTTGTCTTTCTACAGCACCTGCTGACTGTGGGTGATAAGGGCAGTGAAAGTTCTGTTGAATCTGCAGGGCTTTGCATATTTCATGCATAATTTGCCCAGTAAAGTGAGATCCCCTGTCACTATTGATGGTAAGTGGGATTTCAAATCGTGGGATAAGGTCCTTTAAAAGGATTTTAGTGACAGCTTTAGTATTGGCTCTTGCCACAGGATAGGCTTCAATCCAACTTGAAAACATACAAACTATAACAAGTACATATTGATATTTACAACATTTTGGCATTTGTATAAAGTAAATCTAAATATTCACAAATGGTCCCCAAGGTGGGGGATGTGTGGCTTTCTTAGTTTTAACAGGTTTGCCTACATTATGGGCTTGATACACAGGACAAGCCTGGCAGTAGTGTTGAGCTATGGAAGGAAAATTTGGAGCATACCAATCAGGTTGAATAGCTGTGATCATCCCCCTCTTTGTTTACGTGGGCCACTCTGTGGTACACGCAAGCAAGGTAGGGAAGTAAGACTTTGGGTGCAACTAGGTGGTCGTCCAGGGAGCGCTAAAGGTGATCAGGGTGTAATATGCACTCATGCAGTTTCTAGGTGTCTTTTTAGAATCTGCGGCCTGATCATGGAGAAGTGCAACATCATGAAGAGTTGCAATAGGAGACTGCTCATAGGTATGGGAAATGAACAATTGCTCAGCTTGAGGGGGTGAAAGGGCTGCAGCTCTGGCTACAGAGTCAGCCAGAGTATTTTCATGCGTAACTTTATGCTGGGAAGATTGGCGAGCAGCACATTTAATAATAGCAACAGCAACAGGTAATTGAAGGGCATCTAATAAGGCAGCTACATAAGAGCCATTATGAATGGGTGTGTCATTTGAGGTAAGACACCCACGTTGTTTTTATAATTGTCTGTAATCATGGACAACACCAAAGGTATAATGTGAATCTGTATATGTATTAACAGTTTTACCTTTAGCAACGGTACAGGCATGAGCGAAGGTAACAAGTTTAGCAATTTGGGCAGAATAGACAGAAGGCAAAAAATTACTTTTGCGTACCTCATGCTGGGAACATACAGCGTAACCTGCAACAACAAAGCCTTTGGAATTTCTTAGGCAGGACTCATTAACATACAAGACTAGGTTGGCATTTGGAATGAGAATGTCCTTAAGATCAACCTGAGGTAAAGTTAAATGAGCAGTAACAGCGAGGCAGTCATGAGGTTCGCCATCAGAAGATGTAGGTAACAAGGAAGTAGGATTAAGTACAGGGCACTGAACTAAAGTAATGTGGGCTGGAGAAAGTAGCAGAATTTCATATTTAGTTAAACGAATATTTGAAATGTGTTGGGTTTTGGTTTTTAAAAGAAGTGCAGCCACTGAGCGGGGTACAGCAACAGTTAAGAACGAGGCTAGAACAATATTTGCAGATGATTCTACAAGAATGGCAGCAGCAGCAACTGCTCGAAGGCATGGTGGAAACCCGGTTGTTACAAGATCTAAGGCTGTACTATAGTAGGCGATAGGATGATGTTTATCTCCATGGGATTAAGTAAGTACCCCCAGGGCAAAGCCATTTTTTTCATGACAAAAGAGTGTAAAAGGCTTTGAATAATCAGGAAGTCCCAGTGTGGGTGCTTGCGAAAGGGCAGCTTTAATAGCAGAAAAGGCGTTTTTGGCTTCTGGAGACTACTGCAAGGGTTCAAGGGTGTCTTTTAAGGTAAGATTTTGCAAGGGTTTTACAATTGAGGCATAGCTCAAAATCTGTTGGTGGTAATATCCAGTCGTACCTAAGAAGGTGCGCATTTGAGAGAGAGTTGTGGGCCAAGGGATTTTGAGAACTGTTTCAACTCAAGCAGTTGAAAGGTGACATTCTCTGGCAGAAATATCATGGCCTAAATAATGAACTTTTGGTAAGCAGAGCTGAAGTTTTTCTTTAGAAATTTTATGGCCTTTTAGAGCAAGACAGGTTAAAAGGTGCAGAGAATTAATTTTACGGGCTTTAAAGGAAGGTGAGGTAAGCAAAAAGATCATTGACATACTGGATAAGGACAGAACAGTTTTTGAACTGAATGTCATCTAAATTTTTCTTTAAAATTTGTGAAAAGATAGAAGGGGACTCTGTATACCCTTGTGGGAGTCTAGTCTAAGTATATTGTAAGCTTTTATATGTAGATGCAAAAAAACCCCTGACTATCTGGATGAATAGGAATTGAAAAAAAAGCAGAGCACAAATTTACAACAGTAAAGAAACAAGCTTCTGGTGGGATGCAAGAAAGAATGGTAGCTGGGTTAGGTACTACAGGAAAAATAGGTAAAACAACAGAATTAACAGCTCACAGGTCTTGCACAAAGCAATAAGTAGTTTTGCTTGGTTTCTCAACTGGCAGAATTGGATATTACAAGGACTAGAAGTGGGGATCAAGATACCTTGTTGAAGGAGGGAAGAAATGACTGGCACGATTACCTTGTTCAGCCTCCTTGCTGAGAGGATACTGGGAAATGCACGGGAGCTGCTTTCGGGGATCAAGACAAATTTTAACAGGTTCAGCGGTGTGTATCTGTCCAACTTCATTAGCATGCTGTGACCATAGGGCAGGGGATACCTTTTAAGGATTTCTTCCTTGAAATCAGGGTTTGTTGTAGAAATAGGTGGAGTTGCTGGTTCAATCATAGCAGAAACTGCGCATTCGTTTTCTGCTGGTACTTGAAGGAAAACTCCATCCGCTGTACAATAAATAGTACAACCGAGTTTACAAAGTAGATCGCAACCTAAAAGATTAACAGGGGTAAAAGGGCTTAAAAGGAAGGCATGGTGGTCAGAGATAGGACCAAGAGTAACGGACAAGGGTTGAGTTACAGGATGAGAAATTACTTGATTAGAAATGCCGACAGCATTAACAACAGCATCGGAAAGAGGTGGATCGGGAAGATTAAAAAGACGCAAAGTGGAATGGCTTGCCCCTGTGTCAACAAGGCAAGTTGCCCTTTTCCCTGCTATGGTACATTCTACAAAGGGTCCAGACTGATCAATGGGTAAGAGTGATGAAAGGATGAAGTTACTATCCCTCAGGTGGTCCTAATATTGAGATAAAGAATTTTGGGGAAGAGGCAGGGAGAATTGCTGATGTTGTTGATCTGCACAATTTCCTGTTGAAGGGGTAGAGGTAGGCAGTCTGTTGGGACATTCCCCTTTCCAATGACCGGTTTGACCACAGTAAAAACAGGAAGAATGGTCAATGGAGGAAACATTCATCTGCCAGCACCCACGTCCCCTTCCTCGGCCTAGTGAATTCCCTTTTCCGCGTCCTCGTCCTCTGAGGTGATAAGTTTGAAGTTGCAAAGCCATTAACTCGGCTTCATTATTTTCTTTCTTTCTTTCTTTCTTTCTTTCCTTCTTTCCTGACACGCTAAACAATGGTTGATAACTGTAACTAGTTCGTTTAATGGGGTTTTTTTGTCAGCCCACACAGATGTTATGCAATTGGTCTCCTTATTTAGGCTGTAGGCCTTGGACAAATGCAGCTGCAATTGCTTCCCAAGCATTTTGGGTAGCTTCACCTATTCCTGAGTGTCTTTCAAAGACTTCTTTGATCTAAATAGTCTGCTGGAGACTCTCCTTTATTATGTTTAGAATTATTAATTTTAGCCCAGTCAGTTTTCTTAGGACATATGACAGATATGGTTTCTAGTAAACGGCGTCAGGTGGTTGTGAGATTTGTCTCGTGACCAGGGTCTCGCTGTGGCCAGTCTGCCTCATGTGTCAGGCATTGTCGTACTTCAGAAGGAAGTACTGCAAGCAAAAGTTGGTTCATATCAGACCATGTAGGGTTGTAACACTTAATAACTGTTTGGAGCTCATCTTTAAACTTCTGGGGCTTTTCTCTGATGTTAGGAAATTCTTTAACTAGATTTCGTAAATCTCTAGGTGTCCAAGGGGCATGTACCATTACCAAGCCTTGTGCACCTGATAATTGGCGCAATGGTACTTGAATAATAGGGCCCTTTTTAGGGCAACTGTTATTTAAACCCACAGGGGAATATGAGCCTGCAGAAGCACCTCCGGACTACAAGGTGGAGTTTCCAATTCAGGTGGAAGGTGTTCGGGGTAAGGTGGTGGTTGGGCCAAAGAAGAAGTACTTTCTAGAATATCTTCTACAGACTTGTTCTTGGTCTCGGTCTCATGAGTTAGTTGGGGATATAAATGGGTAGGAGGTGCTGAGGGATGATTAGCCTGGCCGGGGCTGTATCCATTTTTCAATTGCTTAATTTCTGCTTTTAGTTTTTCTTGGGAGTCCTTAATACTCCTTACCCAGGATTCTTGTTGCCTCTTACTACTTTCTTCATACCAGTCAAAATAGACATCCCATTGAGTTTGAGGGGTCTTACTACCTTGGGACTCTAGAACTTTTCGGAGGCGGATCAGTTTATCAAGATCAAAAGTTCCCTCTGAAGGAAATTGTTTTGGAGGGTTATCCCTGGTATACCAATTCCATTCATCTAAAAACTTACACGACTTTTGACCATAATGTGCATACATATAACCTGCTGGGGTTCCTTTTGGTGGGGCTGGAACATCTTTTGACCCAGAGCCCCCCATCCCTCAATTCACACAGGGCACTCACACAGGGAAGAAGGTAAGGGACTTGATGTGCCAATTTTGAACCGAGGGCAGCACACGAAGTGGTGTCCTAACAGTTATTTGGTCACATCAACCACCAGTTACCCGGATGGTTTGCATGGATGGGGAAAGGATAAACCTGTCTGCTGGGTCACGAGGTTCCAGCTGGGCCCCTTTGCATTCAAGTCTGCCTTTCTAGACAGCTTTGGGGCGGCTAGACCCAACCTTAGTTTTCAGAGCTGGTCAGCAGCTTATATTCTTTTATTTCACACAAGGGAACTTCTGCGCTGGGGCACAGGGTTCAGGAATATTTCTTTAGTTCCAGCCTTGGTCAGCGACACCATGGAAAACGCTCACATTATTCCCCAGGTTTTTATATTTCTTAGTCTAGACTTTTCCTTTTACTCTTTTAATTTTAAACAGGTTTCATACAAACTCTTTAGGGTGTCTGACAAGTTCGTATTTCAAAAGTTCAGATGGCATAAGCTCAAACTGGTTTCTCTGACCCGCACAGGCAGTTCTCTACTGGTAACCCCTTTCAAAAGGTCTCTTACCTTGATTTGGCACCTGGGGTTTTGGAGGGGAACGGTCTGCAAGCCCGTCGGCACTCTCAGCCGGGCGTTGCCATCCAAGTCACGGCACCAAGAATTGTGGAAGAAACAGGCTTCACTCTGTGGTTTGGTTTTGAAGTTGTCAGAGACTTTTATTATACAAGCAGCTGCAGGGGAGGACACCAAACAAACAGAGCTTCCTCTTATCAGTTCCACATGCCCCCCAACAGACAATTGAAGCAAGCTTTTTATGTTTCAATTCAGATCACATGACGCAAGAAATAACAAGTCAAAGAAAAACTGATTTGAGCCAGAAAGCTGCAAGAGGGCATAGACTGTGGTTTGACCTATTGACCTCATAGGCCTACTCAGCTCAACAAGGGAAAAGGGCGGGAGAAAGAGCAGATTGCAAAATAGGTGGGGAAAAAGCAATCATGCACTAGCTGAAAGAAGTCAGCAGAAATTAAGGCCTGGGGTTTTCTTCTTCCACACTTTGCAGCTGAGTTCATAAGGCATCACACTCTTTCATTTTAGCTTTTACCTCTGCTTCAAGGAATGGCATCCGGTCGTACAACATTTTGTAATTTCCCCATGCATCCCCTCACTTTCTCCATTTCTTTTGATATAGCCTTCCCCATCTCCTCTGACTGGATACAGTTTTCAATTAATTCTTCCCGCAGCTTTTGCACAAGGAGTTCTGCTTGGATGCATTGTTGTTGCCAACTCTCCAGCTCCTCATGCAACTCATCTATCTGGTCCTCTTGGCTCTGTCATTCTTTTTGTAGGGCCCCTATAAGGCCTTTTGACACTTCCAGCTGTTGTACAACATGTGCCTGTTCATCCATCTGGCCTACGCAGGCTTCAGAAGACCTTGTCACCCATGCCTTCATGTCCTTCTGCAGCTTCTCCTCCCATTTTTTGTTTTCCTCAGCCTCATTCGCAATGAGATGCTCCAGAGCCTGAGTCTTTTCAGCCTCCACAGCAATCAGGTGTTTGATTTCTTTGGACCCTCCTTTCTTGTCAGGTTGCACCCACAGCTCTTAAGTGGCCACTTTTGCCTCGGCTTGCTCATTTTTTGATTTCATGACTGCCAACTTCCATTCTAACTGAGCGGCTCTTTCCTCCATCTCATCTACTCGTAACTGCCATGTGAAGGCCTTTTGCTTCAGACCTTCCACGGTCTCTGTCTCAGCCATAGTCCTCCCCTGGCTTTACTTCTTTCTTGGCCTGGACCTCAAGTCTTCCCTCTTTGAGTCTCTAGCAGTGGTCCTTTCCACCCTTAGCTCTTCCTCCTGAGCCTTGGTGCCACTGTCTTACAATAAACCTCTCCTGGCTTCTATTCTGGCCCAAAGGTTCAATTCCCTTCTCAGGAACATGGGTTTCTTCCCTATGCACAGCTGAGTTCCTGGCCAATGCACCACTTTGTCATGGTGTGGGGTCCCCAGGCATGGCAGGGATGAGCCTGGGACTCTGTGACAGTGCCTGCTCCGCCCTGCAGGCACCTTCTAATCTCACCTGCCACATCTTGTTGGTTAAAACAATAAGTTGAGAGGCTGCCATGAGTTTGTGTGGTCACGATCCTGTTGAACTCCACTAGATCCTGCTGATCTTGGATCCCTTGCTGGGTCTCACTCAAAGTCAGTGTCTCTTCAGACACACTAAGACTTATGGGCTAGATGCGTGGCTCCAAAACCACTCCTTTAGCATGCCCCATGCCTTGCAGGTGATATTCAAACATTGTACCTCTGAGGCCTTGATCTAACTCAGCCTCCTGTCATCAGTGGGCCCTTGGCCCCTGTCTGCATGCCCTCACTGGCACTGGGCTCTCCACCACCCCATCTGCACACCCTCACTGGCGCTGGGCTCTCCACTACCCCATCTCCGTGCCCTCACTGGTGCTGGGCTCTCCACCACCCCATCTGTGCACTCTCTAGCGCTGGGCTCTCCACCACCCCATCTGTGCACTCTCTAGCGCTGGGCTCTCCACCACCCCATCTGTGCACTCTCTAGCGCTGGGTTCTGGGCTGCCCCATCTGTGCACTCTCTAGCACTGGGCTCTCCGCTGCCCCCATAGCTGCACCCTCTGGCACTGGGCCCTCCACACTATAGTGTGTCCCCCAATGAGGCCTCCTCCTCCCCAGCAGCCTCAGCCCAGTCCACTGGATTCAAATAACAACATAACAACAACAACATTGGAGGTCACACACTGCCCTTTAAGGAGGCAAGCTTCTCCCTCAACAGTGTGTGCCTCCTAGCTCCAGATACTTTCAGAGCTCCTACAGCCCTTCAGTCTTACCAGCAGCAGAAGAGGCAACCAAGCATCTCTGAGTAGCATTTCTGCAAGAGTTCCTTCCCCTTGGCTGCTGACAGAGAACAAACCTCCTGCCAGGCCCCAGCCCTGGGGCTTATATATGCCTAGGGTCCTGTTTCCTTCCAGTTAGCTGACTGGGTGCAGGTGCCAGCTAATACCCTGATTAGCTTACCGCCAAGGCAACCTGCAGCTCTGGAGCACTGCCTAGCTCTCAGGGCTCCCTAGCTAACCTGGCTCTGCTCTTGAAGGAGCAGGGACACCTTAGTGCCCTGCAACAAGGAGTACTAAGTGGAGACCATCTACCCTGAAGGTAAGGAATGGAAGTGTAGGTTACTAATGAGACTTTCCAATATTATCTTATGCTCCATGTTTATTGCTATATACTTTTCAGGAGTTCAAGCCAAAAAGGCAAAAGTAAACAGCGAAAATAATATGACATAAATTCCAACTCCGTGACTTCCCCTTCTATGTTCTGCACAACCATTTCACACAAATACAGAACGCATGAAAAAGAAGAAGTTACTGGTTGTGAACTATGGTTGAATGAAGGCTTTATGGCTGGTGTGTTTGGGTTTTTTTGGCCCATTAGTCTTAGGTTCTAAACTCCTCAAAGAAAAAAAGGAGGACATAGAGGAAAAGTTGTTCTCCTCCCTTGACCATTCACATTCCCTCATTTTATTCAGCTCATATATACCGGCCCCTCTTTGTCAAATTCTTCATGTTGTGCAAAGACTAGCTGAAATCGACATGATGCTGGTATAACCAGACAAACCTGTTTTTCTCTCCTCTGTTGAAGCAATTCCCTCATGACTGAGCCTGTTAACATTAAAGGGGAAATGTATTTATTGGACTTTGAGTGCTCTTTAGACTGAAACTTCATGGATTATAAAAATAAAGGTAAGGCTGAAAAGGAAACAAATGTCCAAAACAGCATTTTTCCATGCCGGTAGCTTGTTAAACTTTTATACTCAGGTCATTTGTGCTGAGATAGGATAAGAAGGAAAGTATATAAGCATCCATGATCCTGTATTTGTCCCATGGTCAATATTCATTCATTGAGAATAGAATACTGCTTAATACTCACTTGGCAGAACTAGATAAAGGCAGTGAAAATGATGATACCAGGGAAGATCCTCAGCGGGTGCAAATGAATGTAGCTCCATTGAATAAAACTGAACTACACAGATTTACATCCTCTAAGCACCTGACCCACCTAGCTTAGTATAGGACAATAGAAGATAATTGAAAGCTTAGTTCCCCAGCCTAGCTATGTAAAATGACTTAATTTTCATAGCATGGCATACTCAAGGCAATATACTTACAGTGGGGCCTCAGCTTGGTAAACTGGATAATATTAGTCTATTGTGGTTGCCCTCTGGATTCATCTTTTAGTCAGGCTTTGCAGGGTACTCAGCATGCTGAAGTTTATCAAGTTAGCTACTATAGCTGGACACTTTCCATTCTGTCCATTAGGGTCATTTACATTAGAGTACATTGACATTTTTCCAGGCATGCTGAGCAGATGTGTACAGTTCTTTATTGATTTCCATCCAATTGTTTTATATGGCTTGACTCCAAATCTCAGCTGAAAAAACCTGTTTGGTTTTATTAAAATTCATGTGCATCTCAATGGAAATAGCTGTACTTGCAGTACAGCTTTAAGTATCTGCATTCCCCACTGCAGTGTAGTATAGAGATAGCCCAGAAGCACTGAACAGGAAGCAGGGTAAATGATCTTGTGCATGTTCTTGTAGTAAGAGTTTTTACAGTACCTGAGCTGGTTCTTTTTCAGAAGGTTTGGGTATTTCTATTGTGGTATATTAGCAATACTTTTTTTTAGGTCATTTTAAATAATTGTTACTTCTCTTTTTCAGAATCTAGGTTCTCTCATTCAGAATCTAGGCATCTGAGCATCTGGCTGCTGCCAGTATTTTTTCCTGAACTGTTTAACCTACAACAGAAGAGACATGTATACTTCTAATAGCTTATTAAGGTGCAACAGCATGCTGTGCTATTAAAGATACTGCCCTGTCTGTTGGAAATCAAATCAGATTTAAAAGGTGAATATTAACATCAGAGAACTTTTCAGAACCTCTTTTATAATAAAGTAGCAACAATATTATGCAATGGTCTCTCTCTCCATGCACAACCCTATGGTCACATGATGTTTATAACAAAACATAAAAGGAATGATCAATCTGTAAAAGCTATTAAAAAGCATCAATAAACAAGTCATTTACTTTGTAATAAAAATTGTTTTTTATACCTTTTTATGGCAGGTACATTCACAAACAAGATTGTATGTTCAATAATTAAATGAGAGTGGTCACATTTACATGTGTGCCTGTCTGTGCAGTTGTTACTGCTTTAGCAAGTACTAAAAGACTGCGCAGTAACAGCTATCACTGCACAGTCTTGAACACATAATGGTCATTTCCATCCCTATTGCACAGTAGCATCAGCATCACAGTTCAAGTCTATTGATGCTATGTTGCCATAGCTCATTGCTACAGCAACACAGTGTCTCGTGTAGAGACCCACCTATAATGTACAGCATTTATTAAGTTAATAAGATACAAATATAGTAATAAAGCATGAAAGTGGTTTACATCACCCAACTCATGAAGAGAAAAATGCTAAACAAATCTTTCAGTAAATCCTATGAAAGCTTCGTTGCATGGAGTATGAGCAGCTATCATTTTACTGATAGTGGAGCAAGATATTGTGAAAAATCAAGTTCCATTTACATCTTCCATTACTATCCCACACCTCATGCTACCCGCCACTATATATGCTATGCATTCTATATATGAATAGTAACAGGAAATTAAGCACAGAAAGAACTAAAATAATACTACAGGAATTGAGACTTCAGAGTCATGCTTTCTTTTTATAGCTCTTTAAGCATATCTATATAGTACCTAAAGTGTTAAGATAGCCACAGGTTAGTAAAAGTGATTTTCAAACCTTGGACCATGTAGCAGAGCCCTTCCTGATAATTTGCAGATGGAGACATCCAAGAACCAAATTTGGTAGGCTGCTGCTACACTAAGAACACTTACCACCTAGCTATTATGCTGACTGATGCAGTCTCATTACTTTCTAATGTTCTTTCAACTGCCATCTAGATCCACATGACATTTGTCTGAGAATCAGATTTAAGTTTTCTGTGTCAGAGCCACCATTTTGTTTGCATTTGTATAGTGCCTGGGACAACAGAACCTGTGATTGAAAATCCTGGGTGCAACAGCAATATTGTTTAAAAATCACCACCACCAAACAAGTGGGTAACTACTGGTTTGCTAATAACATGCAACAGCAAAGAATTTCTCTTTTAGTAAGCAGGACAGAGACTGAAAAGGTGCATACCGACTGATCTAACATGGACAGAATGTGAGAGAGGCAAAGCATGCAATGAAGCAACAATGCCTTTTAGAAGCCAGTCAAAATGACAAAAACTATTCATATATTTCTAATAACTTGAATGGAGTATAAACTTTAGTATTAAAAAAAACCAAAAAACAAAAAACACAACCCCAAGAATTTGCTGCTGCTTCTTTTTGTCCAGCACACATTCCTGCACATGGAGTTAGCTCAGGGGAAAATGCTCTGGGTGGGGTAGAGGAAGTGGGCCAGCACCTGGTCTGGTCTTCACTGGAGTCCTGGGTGCTTCCCACAGCTCCAGCAGTGGCTATCTGGGTGCACAGAGCCTGGCTGGCAGCTGGAGCATGGCTCTGCCTGGCCAGGCTCTAGTTTTGGGCAGCATATGCTGCAGCAACATGTGCTACCCTGCCTTTTTCAGTGTCAAAAAAACCCACCACACTGCTAATTTGCAGTGCAGCAAATTCCTGGTTTGTGTGTGCACTCATCTGAACGTGCACTCATCTGAACTCTCTCTCCAAGAACCAATTCAAGAGTTTGAAGCAAGCAATATATGTAAATTTCTATAGGTAAATGAAGAAAGTATAGATGGTTAGACCATTCTCCCTCTTCAGATGCCTACTAGCCGGAATCAAAAATGGGGCATTTAGAAAAAATGGGAAAAAGTGGAAAATGCTATCATTTTTAAGGACCATCCCAGCAATGAACCAGTTACTAGTAAATCTTAATAGTTCTCTACCTTTTGGTTAAACATAAAAAGGAAAAAATGCTGTAAATATGAAGCACTATGTCTGTTCAGCTAAATAAAAATGTGCACAGTAAAACTAAATCACATATATTGAAGTGTTATTTTGGTTTTATGGAAATGTAATCTGTGTTATGACATTTGCATTTCATATAACTGCTATGGATAACTAATCTTCCAGTGCATAGCATATCAGTTTGTCACAAAAAAGTAATACTGTATCATCTATTTCCACCTGCAAACTGGAATATTCCATGACAAATGTATCAACATCAATGGTACAAAGTCACTCAACACCCAATGAAAAGCAATGGGTACAATTAATAGATTTTTTTTCCTTGAATATCAAGCATAACACAAATTTGTGGTGTCTACCAAAATAATATTTTCATGTTTGGTATGAATTTTAGGACTTTTTGAACTTTAAGTAAAATTAAATACATCAGTATGTATAACACTTAAGTGAGGTTCCCAGTATCCCTTCCAGCACCAGTGAATGTCTGCAGAAACAGGACCTGATCTATGGTCATGTGGCTTAAAGTAAGCGGTGTGATTACAGGTCAAATGGAGGGCAGAGCTATACTTTTACCCAACACATCCACACGTGGTGGATAGTGGAAGCTTCTAGTCATGAACTGGCATAAAGGCAGCAGTTACAAGATCATCTACTACTTGAACGAGACAAGGGTGCAATTTGGCAGCTGTAAATGACTGAGCAGCCCTTTTCAGGAACCATGCTGTTCATCCAACATGGGGAGAGGGATAAAAAAGGTACCCTAAACATAGGCCTGCCTAATACAGTATTCTGTCCAATGCCATCCACTCCACATGAAAACATGTGTCCAAAGTGCAATAAAGTCTATCGATCCTGGATAGGCCTCACCCGTCATCAGACACACAGATAAGACAATCATGGAAGACAATCAGTTGTGGCTGTAAGGGATTGCCAAAGAAGATAGGTCAAAACCCATGAATGTCTGCACATACCCTAAGATATTAAGCAGTATTACTAATCAGTGGCACTACTGGTAACACCACAAACCAAGTTTAGAGATGCATCACCCTTGCTTTTCTTATTGTTTTGTCCTTTCCTTTTGTTCACTTAAATCCTGAGTCAGTGCCCACTGAATTCCAAATCTGAACAACTAACTTCAGAAAAAACGTTTGCCAAGTTGGACTCCTGTACAGTTTTCCCCAATATGCTCTTCTATGACCATATTAGGTCCTCATCTTGCAAGAAGATGTACTGCAGGACACCCCTGCATAACCACGGAGTTCTGTCAACTTCAGTGCGACTCCAAATGAGTTCAGGGATCTACAGCTGAGAGCCTGTTTCAAGATCTTATTCTGGATCCTGTAAACACTCAAGCATATGTTTAATGCCATATAAAGTTGCAATGGAGAAAAAAACAGCAACAGCAATCAATGGGACTACTTATGGCAATAAAGTAAAGCACATGCATAACTCTGCAGGACAGAAGACTGTGAGGTTCTTCTGTATGCCAGTATACAAGGCCTGGCATTTCAAAATGACCTTATTGACTTAGAAGCATAATTTTCATTGACTTTTCATTGAACTTCTGCTCCTTAGTTATTGAAAGCAAGATTTTTAATGGCATTTCACTGTTGGCAGATTCAGAGAGGCCATTAACCACTTTGGAAAAATCCCACCCTTGTGTATTATTGAATTATTGTGTGATTTACTAAATTGCAAAATAAACAAACAAATGAATAAAAGGCCATTTTCCTTGTGCCACCACACAATTTAAATAAGACCAATTTAAAAATCACAAAATACTTGTGTCTCTTCCTGAGAGAAATATGTTTTCAGATCTGTTCTGAAAACTAATGTGAACAGAAATCAAGTTACTCAAATGTAAGCTGCTGCAGTTACCAGAGCTATATCTGGTATTGTTTTGAGCACTAGGTTGAGAAACAGAAGCTTTATGAGCTAAGACTGTTTACCAGTAAACTGCTCCATTTACAACTCTGTGCTGTATAATAAGGTTTTGTGAATTTTGCAATCAAAGTACACAAAAGCGAGACCAAAAAAAACAAAAAAAACCAAAAGGAAAACAAATAGGGAAAAACACATAATTTAGTATTAGAAGACTGGGTACTCACCTAGTGATAGCAGCCAGAATGAAAATGGCTGAAAGCAATAAAAATCCATTTTACCATTTAGCACAGTTTGTCAGACTAGAGAAATGGGATTGAATTTCAAAGCCACAGGCAAGCTGGCAGAAATCTGTGGTTATGCAGTTGATAGGTTCCCCCCTCCTCTTTATTTACAACTCTTTTGATAAGCCTTCAGCAAGTTACATAGGTTGTTCTAGTTGTATCTCGTTTGACTGGATTAGAATACTTGATGACAGTTTGGATAAGTTTAAGGCAGATGGTTCTTGACATTTTTCATGCCATCAGTTACAAACCATGCAAGGAAACTCTTTCATCCTTTGTTTATCCTTCACTTAGAAGCCACTATAGTAGATCGTTAAACTTTCATTTTTCACAGTGCTGATTAAGGCATACTACAAGGCAGATGTTATGCAGCACCATTTTTAACAATTTACATTTAGCACCAAAGCTGGCTTTGTACTTGTTCCAGTGGATCAATTCACATTTAAAAAGCTTCAAGGTCAACCTCTAAGCATTGCTATTCTGTTGAACAACTAAATGTTTCATAAAGTTTTCACTGAGACTGTAGCACTTGAAAATATGCACTGGCCATTCTGTTTACATGTTTATATCTGCCAGAATGAATACAAGTATCTATTGTTCATCTCTGCCACAATTAAATAAGAGATGCTGTTTCATAAAAGCCAAAGATTTAACCAAAAATGAACAAAAGAAAAGATTACAAGCTCATATATAGCATGTCAAAAAGCCTTTATTTTCTACAACAGCCTTTCAAAGTAACAAATAATTACTACTCATGCAGCTGTTGCTCTGATTTTACATCCGATCAGGCAGTAACACTGAACAGATAAATATACATTTACTCCTTTACTCCATATCTTTATGTATATAATGTACTTTATGATTATGTAAATTATACACTTGTTAGAACAACTCTAATAATAGCTTTAAATAAACAAGAACACATAAAAACACCTTTAGAGAACAGAAACCTGATGACAAATTCAATAAACTAAAAGCAATATTTGACAACTTTATTTTTATTTTAAGGCAACTTTGGAAAATGAACTGCTTAGAGATAATGGGACAGATCTTCAGCTGGTTTAAATTATTATTCTACACTGAAGTCAATGGAGCTATGACAATTACAGCTGCTGAGGTTCTGCCCCAATAATTGTGTGTTGATGGTTCGTATAATGGTGTTTATTTCCTTGCTTCTTTTTTTCCCTGTTACTAGGGACATTTCCATCAAATGGGAATCCTCTTATTCCATAAACATTCCTTTGCTTCCATTACTTATAGTTCAGCTGCATGTAATATCATAATCATCTTCCCCCAAACAACTACTATCAGAGAATTTCAGACTTTGAAAACTAACCCCAGCACAGAGACTCTATAGATCGTATGAGAAACTGAACCCACTAAATGACTCTCTGTACATACTTGGCCATTAGCCAAAGCTTAAACTGGAGTGAATTTCATCCATAGGAAATAAGATGGTCATCATAGCCAGACCATTTCCCAAATTAAAGTAAACCTCAGGCCTACGAGCTTATATCCCTTGACTAATGACATGAACTCAAAGAGGATGTTTTTCTTACATAAACAAATGGAAGCATACACAGATACAGCTTTACTATGAATGCCCTTTCTCTTCTGTTGATAAATTTCCCTTAAGACAAGGCTATCCAACTTCAGAGTGGATGGGAGCCACAGAACACTCAACCACACACTGCAGGGACCTCACAACCCCAGGCCACAAGCTGCACTGCACTGAATGTCCCCCCTCCCCTTTCTCTGTGGCAGGGGATCTCTACTGTGTTACATCAGCACTCTCACTTTGCATGATGTTCCCAGGTCCCCTCTCAGCCCCTTGCCACAGGCTCCCTCAGCCCTCCAGGGCATACTATGCCACTTCACAGCAGGAAGCAGAAGCCTGAGGAGGGAGGTGGAGCCCAGAGACCCTAATACTAGCAACTGAAGAACAATGGTGAGAGTGGTGCCCAGAGCAGGAGCCTGGCTGCTGCAGGTTAACCGCTCATGGGCCATATGCAGCCCACAGACGAGTTGGACAGCCCTCCCTTAAGCAGCTGTGGGATGACAGTTTCAGACATATATAAGCTAACTCCTTTTCCAGTGGCAGTATTACAGATCTTGTCCTAGCATAGTGCCATAAATGTTGATCAACCTGATGAGAATAACAACCTTTAAACTATCCTACCCAGAGGCTTCTCTTTGAACACTGAAGCCAGGTACAGAAATTACACTTATTGTGTGGTAGGCATGCAGAAAGTAGTCTACAGCCATAACCAAACAGATGATCAGGACACAAGAGTGGTATAAAAATGGTGGATATTTGTGGCAGGCCTACACCCTACTCACTGTGCCATTGATATCCAAGTGGCCAGCCTGCGAGCAGCTGGGCCAGCACCATGCAGCCAAAAGATGGACTGTGGATTGGTGCCCCACCCTGCAAACCCCCAGGATGACAGGAGCTCAGAGGCCATGTCCCGGGGGGAGCAAGAAGGAAGGAGTACCTGCTACGCCTCCGGAAGTTCTATCCACAGCTGGCATGGGCCGGTGGGACTGCAAGCAGGTGAACTGCCAGGCATTATGGCCACTCAGACTATGGCAGAGGTCTCCCTGCAGTGTCTGAGCCCCCACTCACCAGAAGCAAGGAGCTCCAACAAACCAGGTGCTGTTGACGAAGACTGGACACCTGGGAAAGGAAGCCTGAGCCCCAGCAGAGGGGCAGCCCAGGAGGCATGAGCGGCTGCAGCCACCAGGTACATGCAGGGTAGCCAGGGCAGGGTGGAGGCAGCCCAGGAGGCGTGAGCAGGACCCACCAAAGGGAAGAACCTGCCAAGGAGCTTGGTGGCACAGCCCCACTGATACAGCCTTGGACACTGAAATCCATGGTCAACCAGCGTCAGGCCCCTAGGGGTCATGAGGGTATGAGAGAATGCCCCATGAGACATTATAGAACATGGCCAGGTGCCAACCAGTCCAGAGCCCAGTGCTATTGGGAGTATAACCCTGGCACAGAAATTACACAGTGGCCATAGAGGGCGCACCACCCATAAGTGGGAGCACCAGGAAGAGGCACCAGATGTAGCAAGCATCACTGCCCTGCTCGTTCGTGTCTTGGGAAGAATTTCAGTTCATGTTGAGTTGCAAGGTTTTTTTCACTTGGAGACACGTGGACCACCAGCCTGCTAAGACACACAGAGACAGCTCTCCCAGGAGGGATGGGCAGTGCCTGCAGCACACCCAGATCCTACCAAGATGCAAACCAGATCACCTAAATGGAACGGCGTACGGTGAAGGGGAGGTAAGGAGCTCCACAGAAGAAGCACCAGTCAAGGTGCCCAGGGTCGTCAAACACTGAACAACATCTTCTGGTGAAAACTTAAGTAACTTCAAGTCATAACAGGCAAATAGATCCTGGTACAGCATGCTTAGGCAGACAGGGCAGGCCAACGGCATCAATGTGAGTGCAGGTCTGCCATGATCCTGCTCTAAGATAACCCTGGATGGATATGGTATCAGACTTCAGCACTGTAGGTTACAGCACCATAATGAACATCTGTACCAGATCCCATCAAAACTAACATTAGGTCACATTCTGTTGGCAACCCATGGAGCTTTGCAGCACCCTGATCAACCCTACTCCCAAGGCAGTGCTCTAGCCTCAGCCAGAACTTGTCTGGTCTGCCCAAGCACCAGGCCACCCCTGCCCCCAGCTCTAAGTGGCCCAAGGTTATGAAGCCCCTGTTTCCAGCCCCCCAATCACCTTGTTCCATCGAGCCAACTATGAGCCACAGTCTGGTATTATCGCTCAGCATGTGGTTCCCATCTACCTCACCTAGGCCTACTGCCCATCTCCACCCTCCCTCCCCCCCAACATAGAATGTCAAGCTCCAGGACCTCCTCCTTGGAGCAACATGCCCAAGAGTCCCATGGGGGTGGGGGCCTGGATGGCAGCCCTGGGGGACTGCTCCACAGAGTGCATGGATTGGGAGTTCTGGAGCAGGCAACGTTCCACAGCTTTTGTTTCATAAACACAGTAAAAGTTTGGCAGCTTCAACATTTGATTAAATGAGGCAAGTCTGTTCCTCAGGCTGCATTTCCCTGGGGCATTTGGAGAGGGAGAGGAGAAGGGGGACGGTGCATGGCTAGCCTGGGTTTTAGGCAGAGATGCCTGTGACGAGGAGCCAGAGGAGCTTGGGGCTGGAGAACCACGGCCCCATGCCAAGGTGGGGGCACTCAAAGCCCTCTGGCCCTACTCATCCAGAGAGGGCTCCCAGTCCATGCGAGTGAAGCTACTCAGCCAGAGCTTCACAGATACAGACAGCCTGCTATGGTATGGGGCTGGGTAAAATACAGGCATCTCACACAGACACACACAGACAGAACCCAGGTGTATGGGATGGATGGACACACACGCACATCCCAGACACATGGGATATGCATACACAAGCACACAGAACCCAGGAGTATGACACACACATACACACACAGAACCTAGGCATCCGGGACACGCACACACATACACTTGGTGGCACAGGGTGAGCTAGGTGGGCACATGCAGGATGGCTAACTGATGGCTCATTGGCATGATAAGCCACTGCTGCATCAGATCCAGGTGGGTGGTTGTGATGTCCCTGTCAGCCAGTCAGGAGTAGCTCAGCCACTTAGATCTACTTGGGAGTCTTCAACAGCCCAGGAAGCCCCTGGGGCATGCTGGGAGGCATGCAAGAACACCCCTCCCCCCACATTGGGCTCAGGCCATGCAGGCAGGTTCTGAGCCCCTCTCCGGTCCCCTGCAAGGCCTAATGAGTATTCTGCTTGCTCCCAACCTAGCTTCAGGTGCTTAAAGTTTGAAAGTTAGAGCACTTTTATCTCAGCCTTCTTGAATATCTTTACTTAGCCTAGAAGTCTACAGGTACTCATATCTCACAATAATAAGTTAGAAACAATGACAGGCAAACCTCAGAAGTATTCAACACTCAGATTCACATAAATTTCTAGTATTTTGAATGGTTAGTCAAAACTCAGCCAAACCTCTAGCATAGAAATTTGTGAAATCTCATGAGAAACAAAACTATTGTAACAGACTGAGAACAAATTTGGCTCGAGTTATAAGTGATGCCTTGGTTTGCTTCTTTTTCTACCCAAACCCATTTACCAATCTGTACTTACAAACTTATGAACAAATAAGCCTTATTCTAATAATGATTGTGTCATTCAGGCATTTACAATGGCCTTGCAAAAGGCACTGTTGCAAGAGTCATTATCTGCCTTTTCAATAGCTATATCAAGAAAATAACTACAGGAGATACATAAATAGCGGGAAAGGTGGATTTCATCTTATTTTTGTTATATTACTATCCTAGCTTACAACTGCATTTATCATCCTACAGTTTGATTTGTTATAATTTATGTTTACCTTTTATCTTTTTAGAAGAAAAGAGTATCAGTCTTCTGAGGATAATAGAGAAGCTATGTTATTTAATTATTCCAGCTATCTTGTGCTTTGGTACACAGAAGATAACAGTCAACATATTGCTACAAGTTTGCTGATATGCAAGCTGTGGTCAAGATAAAATATTTAACAGCCAAAGAAAATACACTTTATACTGCAACTGCTATAATGGGATTTTAAACAAGAAAAACAATTCTGTTTGCTCGTGGTTTTGAAAGTATTATGAGACTGAACATAATCATCCATTAAATGGCTTGATTGCAAATAGAGGTATATGGATGCAAGTTTCTTGATAACTTGCAAGACTCCTACTACACTTGACCATATTGCATACATGCACACGTGCGTGCTCACATGCAAACACACGCACATTTATTAGACAGAGAGAAAGAGAGCTTATACAGGTAATTGTGAGATATGACACTATCAACTCATATCAAGAGGTACTGATGATATCATGGAAACTATGAAAGTGAAGCTTAAGTAAGCTGTGATATCATGAAGCCCTGAGGTGCAATTCCTGTTTCAGACAAAGTTTCTTTGTTTAGACTTTCCTATATTTGAAAGTTTGAAGAAGGAACAACATGGGCCAAAGTTGATATACATTAGCATCACTTCACTGAAATTATTGGGGCTGTCCCAATTCACACCAACTGAAGACCAGACAATATACAGAAAAATCCCGATGCATTTACAACCAGTGGGGTAAATATCATGAATATATGACCATTTAATGAAATGTTTCAAAAAATATTTGTGCATATATTTCATTGTTCACTCTGTTCTAAGTCTTACATATACTGGTTTATTTTAAAACATCGAAGAGTAGCTCTTTGTTGGATGGTGATATTCTGACAAAGACCATTACTCAGCCAACATTTCATTTCTGTTTATTTCCCTTCATTAATTCTATTAGTTAAAGTGTTGCATGAACCTTATAGGTTTTATTTTTTATCCAGTTTGTCACTGAACATTTGAATCTGTGTAGCAAAAGTCAAGCATCTTCCATTCATCAAGGAAGTATATGTAGTCTCTGCCATTTCCTTTAGTTGTTTTACCAGGCTGTAAATATTATCTCAATTTTATCTGAAATCAGCACCTTCTGTCTACATTTAACAGATGTCCTAAGTTGATGAGGTGCTACTTGAGTTTCTCAACTGCATTGACCAAAGTCAGATAAGATGGAGGCTGAGAGCTAGATGTGTGTGCATATATGGAAGACACAGTAACTCATATGAACTGACTATTATTTCCCTTCCATAAATCCCACACGCACACAAAACAAAAGCCCACTTAGAAGCATCAAAAAAAGCAAATGGTTAATTGTCTAAGACCACCCTCAAAGATCCCCCAGTAGTCACTCAGTAGAGATGCTTGCTAATCCTCTCATGGTCAGTGGATGTGCCAACAACACCTTATAGTCAAAGGTATCTAACAGATGTAGAGGCAACATAAATAGCTGATGGACATCCAGAACCAATAAGATAAAATGCTATGACCGATACAAAACTTTTAAAGGATGGGCTTGATACCCCACCAATAATGGCCGAGACCAGGGGCAGGCAAAATCCGGCCCAAGTGCCAGATCGAGCCCACGGCAGACTCCATTTCCCAGCAGCCCTTGCCCACATTGCTCCAACTGGTTTCCAAGGAGACCTCAGGAACAGCAGGGCCGTGACAGCTCAGGGCTGTGATGGCCCCATGCTCCCTGGGTCTCCATGGAGACTGGCCCGAGCAGTGCTGGCAGGGAATGTGGCTGTGTGTGGAGGTGCTCTGGGGCTAGGGCTGGCCTCTTGTAGTGGTGACAATGTGCTCCAGAGCTGAGGCAGAGCCATCATCTGCTGCCCACAAGCCCTGAGCAGGGACATGAAGGCAGTGGATCATGGCTCCGCCCCATCTCTGGCCCACGCTATCATTGGTGCAAAATCCTGGTCCCAACCCCAGTGCATCTCCCTACCCAGCTACACACCTTGCCAGTGCCACTTGGGCCAATCTCCATGAAGACCCTGGCCTCGTGCTGTCACAGCCCCATGGATCCTGGAGCCTCCATGGAGACTGGCTAGAGCAACACAGGCAAGGGCTGCTGGGAAATGGAGTCCAGCCACCAGCTGGATCCGCCATTTTGCCCACCCCACCCCTGGCCAAGAGTTATACTAGTGTAGTTCACAAATCCCTCAGCATTTTCAATACTCCATCTGAAACTCTAGCAAAGACTTGTTTTCAATTCCTCCAGGTACAGCTCTGTGACAACAGCTCACCCTCTGTCAGAATGATCGTATCTGCAAAGTGTCTCTACAATGAGAAACATTCTGCTCTGTTTCCAGAAGCCCCAAAGTAAAATATAACATTTCTGAAATGTGTGCCCTTGCTTAAGAGTCAACTTTAGCAAAGAAAAGTCTGGCAGCAACAGTTTCATTCAGGTTCTGCATAAGCGTGGATGCTGGACATTTGTTTCCTCGGTCTTCTATTTAATACGTATTATAGCTTAATTCCCAGTACTTCAACCCAGACTCTCACTTGTTCCTGTTGTAGTTCTTCATTCCCTCTTCTGGCTGCACATACCCATGCACTTTGCTGCAGAGGTGACTAATTAGCTCCACAGTAAAGCATCACAGTCTACACATGAACCCTTATTAGGTTGCAGTGAGCTAATTAACTCTGCCATAGGACAGTACTATTTTATGGTGGAGTACTTTACTGCACTAAAACACACGTATAGATGCTGACTGTGGGTATACATTGTGCACAGTCAACCTAGTCAGTAAGGGGTCTGTTCCACCCTGGCTCAAATTGCAGTTGACCCTGGTACACGTGTAAACTGCACAGTAGCATTGGGGAGCGCTAACTGTAATGCAATGCTACTGAACAGTAACTTGTTGCTATGTGCTTCAGTCACGCCAGAAAGAAAACATGCAGAGATGCTACTGCACACTAATGCCAGTTACTGCACAGTCATTTAGTACTTGGTTATGCAAGTACTAAAAGACTGTGCAGTAACAAGTGTGCAGTCCACCACTCATGTAGACGTGGCCACTGATTCTTTATTTTCATCAACTAACCGTTATAATTTTTTTTTGTTTCATGTTAGCACATGAGGATGTCTATTTCATAGCAGCCCTGTGCTCAGAATGGCTATAAGTCCACCTGCTCCCTCTCCTTGTAAATCAATGTTAGAAATAAAGTGGTGTGGATATACTGGGGCATCACAGGCTGCTGTTCTCACATAGTCTGGAAACCTAGGCCAGGAGAACAGATATACCTCAGGATATCCTCATTTCAGGTGTTACACACAAAGTAGGAACATGTGGGCACAGCCTATTTCCTCACTGGCCTAATTGAGTAATCTGCTGCTCAGATGTAGACATACCAAGTGGATCTCTGGATGTGGTACAAAGACCTAGGTAAAGAACTTGCATTGAAGATCTTACAACCTAAATAAACTAGCCAGAAAAAGGGAGGAAACTATTATACTAATCTTACAGCTGGGGAACTGAAGCACAGAAAGATTAAATGACTTGCTTGGGATCACAAAAGAAACATGTGGCAGAGCCAGAAATGAACCTTGAATTCCATGGTCCTAGCCTAATGCCTCAAGCAGAAGGACCATCTTCCCTCCCGTTTCTTTCTTCATAATCTAATTTCATGTCATACATACAGCTTTACAGACAATGCTATGGGAACTCTCTGTGTTCTCCCTTTGATACATGTGCATAACTTCCCATTAGTTTCAATGAGATTTATGCATGCATTTCAGGAGGAGAATAGACCCCTATGTGTGTTTTAACAATCAGGATAATGAAGCATTGCGTATCCAGACTGCTGAGAATGTTTCTAAACACTCTGTTCAATACACACTACTTGATTTCCAAAGCTACTCTGGGCAGAAATGATTTAGAAAACAATTCACAAGTAAACTAAAGCTCTTCTAATAAAACAAATATTTCACAGTTCATTTAATCTAAGATATTGAAAAGAACTGCCAGTACCCAGGTACGTGACCTGAAGCACAGAAGTTTATTGCTTTCTCCACAAGGGATTAGACATGTTTGGAGTAAAACAGATGCTGCTAGGCAGGGCTTCCTTTAAACTAATTGTCATATCCCAGGACCACTGATCCTTTTTCCAAGAACTGGATAAAAGCAGCAGGGGATGGAGTTCAAGTATATTTTGCATTTTTCTGGTTTTCATCTGTTACATTACAATAGAGATTCAAAAGTCACAAGCAAAGTACTAAGCCACATCAAATCCTTCGCATATTGTGATGGATTTTGTTAAATGCACACAAACTGTTCCCCCTACCCCCAGGAAACCTTTCACTATAACAGCTTCTTTGCTTTACATACTTAGAGAGGCATACTTCTCTTCCCCCCCCCCTTCTACCCTTCTTTCTTTCTTCCCTTTTTTTCCACACTATCAATCACTTCATTCACCCATTATATAGTTCACTTTTCACTCTAAAAGAAAGACAACATCAGTAGTCAGGTACAGGCATACTGTTCATCTTAGGTAAAGATCTTTTTCTGTAGTGAACACATACAAGGTCTCTGCACATTGTAAATCCTACTTATGATGAACGTAAGTGAGAGACTCAAGTAAGCCCCTTAGCCAGCAGTGAATTTACCTACTCTGAATCCTTTTATGGTTTTGCTACATAGATTAAAATTCCAGACTGTTTACATCAACATATGTAAATTAGCATATATTTGGTATAAACGTTCAACCCACATAAAGACTGAGAATATTAATATTCTTTATAATTTTCCATTTAGGGAATACCACTTTTTATTACCCTGTCCATTCAGACCAAGTGAAAAGCACACTTAGGCAGACAACTCCCCTTCTCACTGAGGCTTCTGAGTTGAGATGATGTTGGTTCTTCTGGTCAGACAAAAATCTTGTAGCAGCTACTCTGAATCCAAAACTAATTGATCCGTTGTGTAGTATCCAATTCTATGCATCTTAACAATCAGTTCTTATTCTGATACCCACACTTCTCCTTGGAAGTTAGCAGTATAGATACTAGTAGATAGTACCATTCGTGCACCACAGCCATGCTTCTAATTACCCAGGTCTTAAATATGGGCAAGAAGACTAAGGGAGAAAAAATAGTCTGCTTTCCACTCAATAGTAGGAAAACCGTTCTTCAGAGTCCCATTCCTGTCCTGGTTAGACCTGAATTTTATTCTAGGTTTTTCCATTGAAAATGTGCATCAGCATCTATCTCTGAGAAGTTCAAAAACTTCAAAGCTTTCTCTGTTACTAAGACATTTAAAATGGAATTTGTGTCTCATTTCGGGAATGGGGAAAAGAAGAGTTTTTGCTTTTAACTCAATTGTTTCATAGAGTCCAATCATTAGTTTCTTTACAGTCACTAACCTCCCCACCATGCATGTTACACTAAACTTTACATCCTTTGGCGCATTATTGCCAAATTCCACAAGTTTGCTTCATTTTCTTGGTTGGGTGGTTGTAGTTTTTGCTTTGTGCGCCATGACTGGCTGTACACAACCATCAAAACTCTGAGGAGTTGCCTAAAATGCTAGGTTTATGAAAGGAAGTTTCTTGTGTCCCTTTCACACTGCTGTGTCAAGTACCTTCTTTTTAAATAATAAACCCACAGATAATTCAGCAAGGAAAAAAAAGATGTTGTGATGTCCTCCTTGTGTGTAAGAAAGCAGAGCTCAATACAATAGATCAGGGAAAGATCAATAGACATTCTCAAATGTCCATAAGAAGATCCACAAACCATATTTTTATTCTCTCTGCATAGTTGTGTATAGGCAGTAGGGATTAAAGATGTAAAACTAAACAGATGTGTGTATTTGCTTTCAATAAATTTATTATTCAAAAAATAACGAAGCTGGGTGTTATCTTTCCATGTTGGCTAGCTATCTAATTCTAACCGTAGGATATTAATAAAAAGTTATAACCAAGGAAATAAATTTCTTCCATACTAATCTTAGGAAGTGAATGATTTATCAAGGTTTCCCATCTCTAATATCTAGATGAAGTATCATTTTTGTGGTCTGAATAACATTGTCTGGAAAAACAAATTCCACTGGAATAAAGTATTAGGTCAATCAAAAAGTTTTAACCTAAAACTAATTACAAACCCTGAATCTTGTTATTGGACTGCTGCATAAGCAGTTTTATAAATTGGGAAAAGGTCATGGATGGAACCTATCTGAGATCTAGCCTATTAGTTTAAGTATTAGCAGATGCACAAGGCCATTTTTATTATACTAAGCTACTCTTACAACATACCTTTGGCTTGTCTACCTGTCTGACTATAAGCAAAGCACCCCTGCCCTTCCCTGCAGGTGGCATATTTCTTTTCAGCCAATAAGACTCACCTGTGAAAGGAACTGGTGACAGGACAAATACATATGCCACTTTCCAACCAAGGTTCTCGATATATATGGAAAATGAAAAAATACAAATGGGGGAAATTGCTGTGCTATTCAACAGTTACAGGCCTTCAATTTCACCTTTAAAATAGGGTATGTGCACAAGAGCCATCAAAGTGGCATCCATTGTTTTATTTTTTTTTTCTGTGTTCATTAATTGAGAAAGCCCATGCTACTGGTAGAAGATTCAGAAGTAAATAAACATCCAGAAATGATACAATGAGATAAATTATATTAATACTCTGTCTTAAGGGAATACAATGGAGTTACAATAAAATATTAATCAGGCATGATACCTAAAATAGGACCAGATAAATCAGACATTTTATCATATCATTTTTAATTTGCTTATGTGCTTAGTTATAAAATATTTCTAGAGATAAATTAAAGACTGAAGAGGGAATATACAACAATTTTACTGCAGAAAATACACAAGTAAAAGCCTTTCTTTTATGTCAACTTTGCATCTAATTTCCCAGCTGCTTTTATTGGGTATAATTGTAATAAGATAATACGGTATGCCAGTCATTAATATAATCCAAACTATGAACAAGATAAGAGTCTTGAAGTTGCTAACTGAATAACTTTCCTCTTTTAAACCTTTACCTCTTGACTATGTTCCTAGAGTACATGTCATTGTCATAGGCAAAGTTGTGATTTTTTTTAAAAGTCTATTCTTATAAAAATATGAATATACATACCTTGAAAACTCTAGGTTTTCAATAACTGAGGGACAAGGTTTCAAACACTCAGCATCCAGTGGTTCCTATTGTGACATCGATAGCCAGATTTAAGTCACAGTTGACCTCTTCTGAAAAATTCCCTTAATCTACTTAAGCTTTGGAAATTATGTTCCCACCAAGCAATTTCAGTTTGAGAACCAGGCATTCATCTGATTTATAAAACAGTGGACTAGCACATGCCTCCTTCACACACACACTTTAAATTACTGTATCCATAAAGGAAATAGTCAGGTTAATCATCATATGGTACAAAACAACCAAAAGAAGAAATAAAAAAATAACCACAATCTAAAGGATGCAGCCTCATGACCTCAGAGGGGGGATTGGTCTTGCTATGTACCTTTAAGGCTAGCCAGAGTGGGTCAGAAAGGCATTTGTGCCCTGAAGACCTGACTAGAAGAGGGAGGATAAATTAGCACTGTCCTGCCAGGCAGTGTCCTACCTCATTTCTGGATCAGGAGTTCCTACCCATAAGATATGAACAGGGCTGGGTTTTGTGGGGTTACTGTGGGTATTGTACTAGTCATCTTTTACTGAAACCAGGAAGGAATTTTCCCTCACTGTGACACTGAATAATAGATGGATTTTTTTTCATCTTGTCCACAGCAGCTCTAGGACTCACCTGGGTAGGACAGAAGGTAAAGTTCATGGTTGGAGGATGACAAGAGTCCAGCACAAGTATTCACTCCAGAGGAGTCTGGATTCCCTAATAAAATCAGTCAAGAGTGGAAATAGAGTTCCCAATGTCTGGTACATTGGGAGACAACCCATCATTCTCAAGCCCCTTAACCACATATGACCAGATGAAAATAAACAAGGAAGAAATGGTGTCCTTCACTGTGTTGTGAAAAAATGACCAGATACATTAAGATAATAAAGTTACAGCCTAATAAAAAACTTTGCATTTTGTTCTTTCTTTATGTATGAGACAAAAGAAATATTCCAGGAAACTATGTTACAGAAAGCTGTACCGTTGTGACTCACTACATTGCCCATGGCAAACAAAATCTCATTGTACAAGTAAAGATTTTACAATGTTGTATTACTAAAGATACTGCAACGATACATTGCAGCCCTATACTAGAATGCCCATGACTGAGCCCTCTGCTGACAAAAGCCTCACCAATAAAATCAGGACTGCCGTGGCTACAAGTCCAACCCACCAGCCAGGTTTCATTTTCACTTAATTAACAATAAGTAAGAAATTTGAGCTGTTTATTATTTTAACAATATCTCCTCCATGGATACCAAGACTCTTCCCCCTCTGTCCACATGCCTAATTTTGCTTGTCACTTCTACCATGTCCTGGGTCTCAGGCTGTATAATCCAAATTGAACTAGAGTCCAGATGAAGATTCTCCTTTCATTGATGAAACCTCAAGCAGCAAGCTAACAGAGTCTTAAAGTGCACACCCCTCATGGACTTTTCACCTGAGTCATAACAGGAACATGTAAAAGGAGGCACAGCTGGATTGCTCCTGCATTCTTCCTTTCTCAATGACAGCAGTGGCTCTGAAAAGTTCTCACAGACAAGAAAACTTAGAAGAGCCTCCAAGTTGCACTCCATTTTACTGGAGCTGAGTTAGAGTCAGGGACATGAAAGCAGTATTCAAACATCTCCTTATCTAGCCTGACACCATCCCATTCCAGATACATCTTAGCCAAACTCAAGTATACAACTCAAGGCACTGTAAATACTCAGGAAAAGAGTGGAACTGGAGAAAATGGAGACAAGTTTCATTTGTTAGGCTGGAAGCTGAAAATCTTGCTCTATAGTAAAATGTATTAGGAACTGTAGTTTACAGTTTCCTGTTTGAATTCATTTTCTTGTGTGCTCACACTAGGTTTATATCAGTTTGAAGACACTTAGGGCTAAATCTAATAGGATATTTGATCTTAGAAGTTGGGATTCTTTCTTTATCCTAGAAAAATAAGTGAATAGAATTTTGTTAGGGAAATTTAATATAGCATACACTGGACACTGTCATTTTTGCCACAAAATTTGTCTATGATGAAAGACTTATAACAACATATATTATAGAAACATACCATTACATCAGACTGGTAATATATAATATACAGGAATAAGGTATCACAGAAAATAGGCCCAGAAGGGACTTTGTGACATCATGTAATCCATTCTGTTGCCCCAGGTCAGGATCAACTATACATAAACCTTTTCTGACAGGTGTTTGTCTAACCTAGTGGTTCTCAACCCTTTTAGACTCAAGGCACCCCCCAGAAAATGATAGCTCTTAGCTTTCACTTGTTTTTTTGACTACAGAAAAATAATAGAGTATTTTTTTTGTTGCAAAGAATTCAGAAAGATCACAACAGGTCAGAAATGTTTTTGGCATTATGGATCACGATGGATTCTTTCTTGAAATCTCTGGGTGCATCCCCATGAGCAGGAACATGCATTTCCCTGGGGACAAGTAGCAGTGGCACACCTTGTGCTGCTGCTACCTGTCCCCAGGTAAGGCCCATGCCATACATGACAGGTTACCCTAGGTGGGATAGGGGAGGCTAGAGCCAACTGTGCTGGCTCTAGCAGCCTTACCTGGGGTTCTGGGGACTTCCAGGAGCTCCAGCCACAGCACTCCTGCAGCAGGGAGTCTGGCTGGCAGCCAGAGCATGGTTCTGGCTGGCCAGGCTATTGGTTTTGGGAAGCATGTCTGCCACCATGTGCGCTGCCCTGCTTTTTTTTTGGCATGGGTTTTTCTGACCTTGGGTTCTCCCAAGATCAACTCCTCCCCCCTCCTCCCTCCCCCCCCCAGCTGCAAAATATGCAAAGTAGCAGCACAAAGAATACCTGTATGTGTGGTGTGTGCAGCCACAGATGGATCTGCAGCACCACATACTGCATGTCCATGCTCATCTGGACGCACCCTCTAGTTTTATCTTGTGAATGATGTGTAGGGGTTTGTACAGCTAACAGTGCCAATATTGTGTGGCACCCTTAAAAGGATCTTGCAGCACCTCAAGTTGCCATGGCACACTGGTTGAAAAGTCTCTAATCTAAACTGTTCTTATACAGTCCCAGTTATAGAGGTTCCAACTTCCCTATTCCCACAACTATCCTTACAGTTAAAATGCTTTTTTTTTTCTAATGGCTAACTTAAATTTCCCTTGTTGTAATAATAGCCCATTACTTTTTTTCTGGCCCCCAATGGACATGGAAAACAATTTATTACCTTCCTCTTTTGCAACAACCTTTTTCATAGTTGAAGACTACTTTCACTTCATTTTTTTCTTTTCTAAAGTAATCTATTTCTTCCAATCTTTTCTCATAGTTCATGTCTTTTAGACTTCTAATAATTTTTATTTCTCTATTCCAGCCACTCTCCCATGTGTCCACTTTTCTAAAGTGTTGTGCTGCAAACTAAACATGATATTAGCTGTCAAGGCCTTATATTATGCTTCTATTTACACATCCAAGTATAATTCCATTTTTCACAATAGTGTGGCATTGTTGACTTACCTTCAGTTTTTGATCCACTTTGTGATCCACTAAGTGGATGATCCCCACATCATTTTTACTGTAGCTGCTGGCTAGTCAGTCTTGGTTTTGTGTGGTTGATTAGTTCTGCTTTTGCCAACTAATCTGCAGAGGCTGGTGGATGTGGCCAGCTTGAGCAGGGCAATATTCAGCTGGGTCTCCATGGGGAGGGGCCACTGAATGGTGGTGTCCTGCCGCTCCAGTGGCTGGAAGCTGCTCCAGGAGCTCCTGGAAGGTGGCCTGGGTCATGCAAAAGGACTCAAATCACTGGTTGTCATCCCAGGTGGTCTGGATGATGTCCAGCCACCAATCCTGACTGGCCGGGTAGGCCCAGAAGCAGTAGAGCTGGAGGCCCAGGAGGGTGTGGGTAGCCCTGGTGGTGGTGTCCAAGAAGACATCCT
>NW_005842076.1:1988949-1993263 GCF_000455745.1 Alligator sinensis
CAGGCAGCAGTCCTCGTGGTGGGACAGCTGGGCCAGCACAGTGGCTAGCAGGAGCCTGGGGTGGCAGACATCGCTGCTGGGACCTTGGGCTGGCGCACCCATGGCGTGGCGGGCAGGGTCTCCAGCAACAGAGCCACTATGTGCTGCCAACACACTCTACATGCTGCTCCAGGCCAGGGAAGCAGGTGGTTCAGGAGCAGCACGTGGGGCTGCCTTTTAAAAGTGGTTTCCAGCCTCAGGCAACTGCAACTGGCACCTCCAGTTCCTGCCGGTGGCAGCAGGGGGGTGGTGCAGGGTCCCAGGGAGCAGGAGCAGACTGCTACCATGAGCAGCAAAATCTGCTCCCACTTCCCTGCATGTGTAGAATGCCTGCCTGTGTTGGGTTTACTCTAGAGTAAATTATTGTAAACCCACCCCAAAGTAAATGCACATGTAGATGTGCCCACTATGTAGGTACACAGTGGGTGCATCTACATGAGATACTACGTTGCCATAGGAATGAGTTACAGCAACATAGCTTGTCACTTCAGCAACATGCTGTCACAAGGCATGAACCATGACACCAACACTACTGTGCAGTAGCCATGAGCTGCTATGCAGTAGGGTCAGAAACAACCCATGTGCCACTAGGACTGCATACTAATGGCAGCTACTGTGCAGTCATTTAGTACTTTCTAAAGCAAATACTAAGTGACTGCGCAGTAACAACTGCACAGTCGGGTGCACATGTAGATGCGTCCAGTGACCATAGTATAATGGAGCTGAATTGTTTTTCACTCATAGGGTGTGTCTACATGTGCAATTAATGTGGATCAATAAACTCTGGATTTTATTGCCATTTGAATGTGCACCTAGGAGTGAGCCTGTTGAGCTAGGTTGGCACAGCCCCAGCTGGCAGGAGTCCGGGGATGGTCAGCCAGCCAACCTGGAGTTGAACCCTCCCTCACTCAATGTGCTGTGGAGGGGCTCGCTGGGGCACAGGGATGCTTCTGCATGGGCCTAACCAAGAGGCAGCCAGGGCAGCATTTACAGATGCAATGCTTCAGAGTTTTTTTACAAGTATTTACAAGTACTAGCTTGCTGCAGTGTAAATTAGTTTACTCCAGCCTAATAGGAATGCATGTGTAGATGCTGAGACATTTAATGCACAGTTAATTAGTCTACTGTGCAGTAAATATCTCATGTAGACACACGCATAATGTTGTAAATAAGCAGTAACTTACACTAATGTAAAGCTGCTTTAAGTAAGAGAAGTAACGGGTCTAATATACCTTAAATATATTGATCACAGGGCCAAATTCTCCTGTGGATGCATATAAAAAGAAGGTGAACAAGTTACTCCTCAGATGGGATCATGTGAGGGTTAAACTGATCTGACTGACTTTCTCTTCTACTATCCAGTCAGTAAAATTCAAGTTGGTTCTGCCTTTGGTAAAGAAGGAAAGGTCAAAGTGAAAGCTTTTCTGCTGTCCAGTCTTTTCCAGATGCAGCACGAAAAATAAGATGTCAGCATCTTAATGCTGACAAAGTAAAAAACAGTCTTCCTTTCCCTGTCCTTTCCTGAACAGACAGGCATTAGTGCTGCCATTATGAATTTACTGCTATTTGCGAGAAAATGTATTCTTGAGGGCTGTATCAGTTTTGTGTTGATGACATAGCCAACCTACTGTCAATGCACCTATCCAATAATACAAACTACACCAGAGAGTCTTGTCTTTGTGTTGCCACTTGTTTGAGATGGAGATGGAAAGGTAAAGCATCTCTCTGCCCACCTTTCCTGCACTGACCCTGGGCTAAATGTCCCATCCAAATATTTTTAGTTGTCTGTCTTTTCATCCTACCCTTTTTCTCTTGTAACATATAGAATTACAGTTGGGAGCATTATTTTTGCTGAACTCTCCTGAGTCTTCCCTTTGCTATATTTTTAAAAATAAAACTGATCTGTGAATGAAATCTGTTCCCCTTCAGCTACCCATTCTCACAGTATACATTTGTCTTACATCTTGTTTGCTCGTAGCTATGTGATGTTCTCACTTTTCTGTTTTAAGTTAATAAGTGCTGGGGCAAGTGTATTTGTGATTTATTTTCTCATGACAATATGAATCTTCTGTACATGACTGTTAATCCTTATCTTTGATAATCAATATTATACAATCTTGGCCTGGATTCATGGCACACATGCAAATCTGTCTTTCATATTCCTAGCTCAAGATGCTCCCATCTGTGCCCTTGAGAGACAGAAATATGCCTTATAGGAAAACAGAGCAAGATCAAGGATTCCTACTATGCTCTGATGTGACATGAGTTCATTGAATGGTAGTGGCAGCTGATTTATATTGTCAGAGTCTTCCCATACATTGACTAGTACCACAATTTGCACCTAAGCCAGGCATGCATTATCCTATCAGCACAATGTGTTCGTATCCTATATACCACTTTTTTTAAATAATAATTTTAACTATGGTAGAAAGAAAATAAGTGAATGGCCCATCAACAAAACCCACAGCCCTTGTGGATCTATTCAAATTGTTGATCTCCTTAACATTTTCTGTTCTATATTATTTTTCCTATAGTACTATTGAAAGTTATGTTGAGCCTAGCCTCTTCTGGATGTTTGAGATTTAGGAACTGATATAATGTCTACCTAATCCATTCCCTACTCTGGTAAGTAGTACCCTATGACATGTGTCCATATGAGGAAAGCCCTTGTTCTACTGATATTGAAAACAAAAAAGGCATGAGGACCTATGCTTCTACAGTTCTACATTGTGCAGCTCTGGACAGAAGACTTTTATGCATAAAGGACCAGATCCTTTGTGGCAGGGCACAATTGGGGTGCTTGTCACTTAGTGTGGGCCACAGCAGGCTGGAGAAGTGCCTGAATGGAGGGCAGCCCAGAGACACCCCTAAGGAGTTATTTTAAGGGGGAAGGTGTATGGCAGAGCACCAGCGGGGTGCTCAGCATTTAAGGACTGTTGCAAGCTCTGAGTGAGCCTGTGGTATGAGCAGCAGAGAAAGCCTCCCCACAAACCATTTTAAGCGGGCAAGTGGATGGCAGAGCACCTTTCATGTCTGCCACTTTAAGGAGGAGAGCAGGCAGTGGACAGGTTCAGGCCAGCTCTGATGAGGCAACCATTTTAAGCCAGTTTGCAGCTAGCAGCCAATGGAGCAACACCACCTGGCTGCGCTGCTGCTCAAGGAACATCTTGGAGGTATGGGAAGGAGCTATGGGGATGGCAGGAGTCTCCTGGTCCTGGGCATGGCCTGAAACTGCACCCTGCCTGATGGTGCTGTTTGTGATAGAACAGCCCCCAAGAAATGCCAGGCCAGTTACATCCCTGGTGAAAGGCAGGTGGGGTGCCTTAACCCCAGCCTCCACCAACCAGTGGGTTTATAAGACTGGAGAGGAATGGGGCCAGGCACACCCATGTGAGGCACCTGAGCCCATAGGGGTGCAAGACCTTGGAGAAGAGTAGTGGGGCCAGGCATGGCTGTGCAAGGGGCACCTGAGCCCATTGGGGTGTAAGACCCAGGAGCCCCAGGAAGGGATGAGAATTGAGTTGAGGCCCTAGCCTAGAGGTGAGTGTATTAAGGCCCTGGGAGAAAGGAACAGAGAGGTCCAGGTAAGCCTTTGGGCACCTGAGGCTGCAAGTGGGCCTGAGGCCATGTGAGGCAGCATAGAAATAGAGCCGCAAATGAAACGGACAAGTCACCAGCCCCAAAATTGTGAACTAGTGGGAGGTGTTACTCAGTGAGGGGCCAGGGACAGGGTTAGCTCAGTGTTTTGTGAATTGCCCAGCCACCATTCAGATGGGAGTCACAGGAGGGGACCAAAAAGCTGCGCCAGGGCTGGTTGAGGAGTGTTGAGTCAAGCCTGATGCCCCATGTGGTCGCTCAAGGGAGCAGGGTGGGGTACATGTAGCCCAGTAAGGGGCATGAGTGAAAGAGGCCCAGTGAGAGAGCCCTCAGTGAGAGGGGTGGAGGTATGAGTGAGGCCATTGAACAGGGCAGTATGAGAGAGGCCTAACACTGTGCTGAGTTGGGTCCATCCTCAAGCCAGAGCATAGCACAACTCATGGGAACATCTGCATGGGGCACAATAAAGGGAAGGTTGGAGTTGTGTGTGTACCATAGTTTGACATCAAGGTGTTTGAATGGCAGCCTCCTGCCCAATTAACATCCTAATTATTTGTACAAGTTGTGGCAGGTAAGTAAGGCAGGAAGCCTGCCCAGAGACAAGTGGGCAGGCCACCACTATGACTGGGCCTGGGAGTTTGCCCCCTGTCACATCCTTATATTACATAAATCATTCCT
>NW_005842076.1:1993294-2000244 GCF_000455745.1 Alligator sinensis
TTCAGTCAGCAGAACTATGACAATGTAAACCAACTAAAGATTTGGCCACTGACTCCTCCACATAGAATGAAAGGATAATGATTAAAAAAAAGACCGTGTTCAACAGAGCAAGGGCACATTTTCTCCCACTTCTGCTATCTATGAGTCAGATCTTCAGCTCGGGTAATTTGGCAAAGCTCCAACCACAACCTCACTGGAACTATAGTGATACACATCACCTGATCCACTACTTTTATACACTGCATGTACTTGAAACCAAGATGAAGTTTCATGCCCCCAATTGGCAGCGGGGGTGGGGGGGAAGCCTCTCATAGAGCCTGAGCAGCATTTGACAGTAAGGGAGGAGCAAGAGTGCCAGTGGGGGTGACAGAAAGGCTTCAGGGGGAAGAAGTTTGGGGAACAAACAGAGCAAGGGGCAACCTGACTCTCTGCCCCTCCCCCCAACCCCAGCCACTATTTCCCCTGCTGCAGCTGTGGGAGGGGGGAAAATTTAAGATGACACTCCAATAATTAGATTCTGTACCTGGAAAATTATAACAAATTTATAACATTGCCGTATATAGAATCTAATTAATGTTGGGGAAAGGTCATCTTAAAATTTGGGGTTGACAGATTCAAGTAAATGTGAAAGTAACAGAAGTATTCTTATGTATCCCAAATAAATTAGACAATAGCCAGTAAAGATATGTATATAGATGGACAATATGCATATAGACCATATATCCATAGATCAGTGGTCTCCAACCTTTTTAAGAAGGATATCACCTTTGGCATTTAAAAGCAACCCAAGATCTACCATGCACTGCATCCCCCTCCCCCACCCCCACCACTACCCAGCAGGTAAATCTATGGGGAGGGAAGTGGGGGGAGCATATTGAGGCAGAGGGAGAAAAAATTATTTGGGAGCACTCCTTCCCAGCAGGCAAGTCCTACCCAGCTGGGGCCCCACTCAACTTACCCCCTGCTCCTGTCTCTGTGACACTGTCCTTCACCATGGGGGCCTCGATCTAGCCCCCGCCCCTACCCTCTGCCATGGACTAACCTGCTGGGCTGGGGTGTATGCATGCATGCACATGGACACTCAGCCCCTCAGCTTCGGATCAACTCCAAGAGGCTCTGAGATCTACCAGTGGATTGAGATCCACGGGTTGGTGACCACTACCATAGATGGACTATTTATTCAAATACCCAACCCATCTGTGGCAGAAACAATAGATGGTATATGGACAGCAAAATTGTAAACTACTTGTCCCTTACATCAGCAGAAGTCAAGAAACTCCAAGTTTTAGATTTTATAAACCAGTTAAGCTCATACTCGACACAACCCATGAATCATTTTCTATAGTTAATCACTATTTCCTACTAACAAAAGGGTGCAAATTGTCCACTATTTAATGAAAGTTTTAAGCTGTTAAGTAAACAACAAGTAAAATCCTACTTTTAATAAGCTACATACCAAGTTTCACTGTGAAGGAGACAAAAAAAATATTTTTTAGCTTCCAATTATTTCAAACCTTGACTTAAACATTAATTTTCTGTTACCTTTATTACCAAAAATATTGTCCATCTCATACAAAAATTATGGAACCCTTCATTATTCCATTATAATACAGTAACAGTTGGCACTGATAATAGGTCAAATTAAGTTCTCAGATTACCTGATAAATTAGTCAGTGTACCCAGAGATACATTTTCTGTGTAATGTTCCCTATATTGCACCAAGGGATATGACTAAGACCTATAGCTCTTAATTTCAATTTATAATTTTCCTTTAATGGGTATTTAAATGCGTTTTCCTCTAGCTAAGAACATTTGCATTAAAAAGTTTCAGGATTTTTCTATCTTGCAATTGCTTTACACTTTCATAAAACTTTGATATATCTTCTTACTTAAAATAAAATAAAAAGTTGAACTATTAGTAATTTTATTGGGCCAAATTTATCTCTGATGTAAGACCATGGACTTAAATAGGTTTCATTTAGCTTCAAATAAACCTTGCTTCACAGTTATATTAAACCATTTATATAAACACTCATAATAAAGGTATCACTTTCCATGTACTAAAATTTTCTAAAGGTATCCTGGGAGGAAAGTGCAGTATAAGATTTGGAACCACAACCACTGCTACTAATAATGACTATAGCAACTCTTGGTGCCAGGCTCAAGGGAACCTTTGCAAAGTAAACAGAACTACACATTTATACAAGACAATAAGACTAGGGCATGAGTTGACATGAACCCTAATAAACAAATTCCTCCCATTAAAAGTGACAGAAGAAAGCTTAATATGAATATGCAACTACCATTCAAGTAGAAATAAAAAAAGCCTGGAATCTTCTTCTAAAGTGTACTGTGGTAAAAAGCAATGGTTGATTTTTCCCTGAATGATGTCCTGCCTTCTGCTATTTCTCAATTAAATCTATGGCATACCATAGTTGTGGCAAGCATAGAACATGGAGTATATCTATATGGGAGGGGCAGATATAAAACTAAATTAAGCTTTAAAGTAGTTAGGTTGGGTATCGATGGCCATGAAGACATAGTGGCATATAGTCAAAAAAATAGTGGCTGAAATGCTGAGTTTCTCTGCTTAGCCAAGTTACAGCCAAGTCTAATGAGTTGGAAAAACCTGGCAAGAATGGTCAAATGGGAATCAGGGGCACAGGAAATTTGCTTCCCATGTTCTTCCCCTCAATCCATTATCCATACATTCCACATACAAACATACCCATAGGGTCTTCCACAGCTAGGCTCCATTTCTGTGTGAAACCCAAACATGCTTCTGCTTCTTTAAAAACAATGGAAATAATCCGTATATTAAGAGGAAGTGTGGTCTCAAAGCACTGTAGAACTGCAGAAAATCTAGGTTCAATTCCTTGCTCTTTTACAGACTTCCCCAACTTCCTTGGTAGCTTAACTTCTCTGTACCTCAGTTCCTTTTCTATAAAATAAACCAAATATATCTTTTCTTCCCCCACTTCCTTTGCTGGTCTTCTTTACTTAGACTGTATGCATCTGAGGCCAGGTCTGTGGTGCACTCCTAGTGGAAGTCTGAAGAGGTGTGACCCACATAGCTGTGCTGACAGAAACCTCCAGGGTAGGTGTAAGTATTCCAGCAAAGCTATAATATTACTGGTAAAAGCTTGTTTCCCCTCCTGTGGTGAAAGCACAATATAAAGCACAATTAAAGCTGAAATAAACTACATCCACACAAGGAATGTGCATGAGAATAGTACACTGGTCTTTCTCTAAGAGTTCCAGTGAAGCACTCCTAGGATGCAGCTACATGTGCACCCCATTGCGCAGTACCTGCAGGTGCTGTGCATTCCTGGTGCACAGGTTGTTTCCGACCCTACTGCACAGTAGTAATCAGCTCAGTTCTACTACGCAGTAGAGGCAGCATCACAGTTAGTGCCCGCTGAGGCTGCAATGCCTTGGTGACAAGCTATGGCAACGTAATGTGTCATGTAGATGCTCCCCCAGGGCACGCCCAGATAAGGGCGCATGCGCATTTTACAGTGCCTCAAAGCTATTTCAGTCACCACAAACTGCATGCAATGCACATGCACCTGTTTGCTGTGCTGCTAATTTGCAGTGTGGCACCAATATTTGACACTTGGAGATCCTGATGTCAAAAAAACCACCACTAAAAAAAGTGGCACAGCACATGTGGCAGTGCCAGAAATGGAGCCTGGCCAGCCAAAAACAAGTTTCATGTGGCCAGATTGGTGATGCTGGTACCCTGAAGGCCCCCCAAGACCCCAAGTAAGGCTGCTGGGGCCAGAACAGGTAGTGGCCCCAGCCTTACCTACCCCATTTAAGTCAATTTGCTGTGCACCAGAGTGCCTATGCAGGGGCATGCCCTGGAGCAAAAATCAGTGGCACAGATATGCACCACTGGAAACACGTGCCCCTGCACATGTGTGCTCATATAAACATGCCCCTAGTGTACCCAAAGTCTTATTTTATGAATGTACATCATGTCTTCCTGGTACTACTGCAATGCAAAGAACAATCATCTTCATAAACAAAAATTTGATGCTCTCCATGCCCCCCACTCCAGCCCCAAAATCCATAATGAGCGCAAACAAACAGTTAAACAATTCAGACTCTCTCCCACTACCACTCAAACCCCAATTGTTGTCCACAACCCTCTGGACTTGCACCCTTCCACACACCCATATTTTACAAGCAGACTTGATTTTATAAAAACATGTAAAGAGGACTAAGTGACAAATTAGAACTTAACTCTTAAATCAAATAATGTAAATGACTTTCCAAAGTCTAGCTGCGTGTACAGGTACATAAAACAGGACTACACAGTTTTTCCTGTCTTTTCTCATGTGGAGATCTTGTATTATTCAGAGTATGAAGTAGATTTGAGGAAAATATAATTATGCTGTATATTGCATTTACGTGTGTAGGATAGGTTTTTTTGTAAATAGTTGTCTAAAATGGCTAGTTTAACAGAGATTCTCCCCACCCCACCCCTTTTTTTTCTCCCCCAAACTCTGTTTTCTTTGATTTACAGATCTTTGTAATATATACTGGTGTTTTGACTTGAGCTATGCACCCAAATAGACTATTTGTGGAGTATTTGTGATGCACAGATCTATTATGCAGAGCTATCAGAGGTCAAACACAGAGCAATTCTATACCTCTGATGTCAGCCTGAACAGAAGCATTGTTCTTGGCAGTGACAGGAAAAAGGCACCACATCCAAATTACTGAAAGCCTTCTCATGGCAGAAGAAAAAGCTGTCAGTTTAACAGCTGAACACAGAAGGTTCAACCAGTATATATCCTTCTCATTCAAGTAACATGAAACCCTGGAAGAAAAAAAAAGCTGGAACTGTGTCAGATTTTTTAAGTTGTAAAAGCTTTTGTCAATGCGGAACAAAGAAAACTGGCCATTTGTGTTGCCCAGACAGTGCTACTGAATTACAAAATAAAAGGAGAGAGAAGGGGACTCAATATCTACTTATATATAAAATATACTTTATAGTATTCATTTATAAAATATATCCCAATGCTATTATAAATAATTTGTAATGCTCCTTTTTATACCACATATTGAATGCATATGGATGTGCATGTAATATATAGCACATACATGATATTTCCATTCCAATAGGGGTGAAAATTCTGGGTTCCCTGTTATCTTTCCTAACCAGCAACATGCATGGCTCCATCTACATTTGGAGGGCCAAATTCTCCTAGCCTTACTCATACTATGTAGTGCCCAAGTGATTGAGCACTCACTACTCTTGGCTTCAGTAAGAAAGCAAAATATTACTAAAGCAGAAGTGAGAATAGCAGCCTGACCCCCACTTTAACGTTTAAAAGTAAAGCAGTAAATATTTCCTTTCATTATTGTGGCTGAATAAGTTAAAAATGTACACAAAACAGACAAGAAGCATTTAAAAGAGCTGTACATGGAGCCCACCTGTTATATCTCATTATCCAAATACCAAGAGGGGAGAAATTAAACCTGCTAACAAGACCATGGACAACAACTAGATAACCCAGATGAACCTGCACCAGTCAGGAGTCTCAACTGCCACATTGTCCTTTAAGATGTATCAATCTTGACACTAGGTTTCATTAGCTTGGTATTCCATTGCTGCCACAGGTTCAGTAGTTTCAAAACAAATGATGAATTATAGCAAGACGGCCACAGGGCAAGTGGAAACAGCCTGAAAAAAAAGAAGAAAAGAGACTTCTGGGCTAGGGACAGAAGTTACACATAAACCAGTTTAAGTGATCAGAAACTGGTTTAAACCTGTAACAGAACAGAAGCTCAGTTCACATAAACCAATTGCAAAATCACTGAAACTGCATTGCTTTATGGCAGCTGAGGAGTTGGTCCTAGACTTGTACCCCTGAATTCTGCTACCTGCAGAAGGGACTGCGTGAGCTGCTATCAGAAGAGATGTGATAGTTGTGCAGACCCATGCAAAAGTAATGCATGGTATTAATCTAGAAAATAATTGCACCATTACAGGTAGAAACCCTTCTTTCCTCCTTTGTTGTGATCGTGTGTTTTGTTACTGTTGCCCTGTGGGGTCAGGTCAACTCTCAGGATCTCAATATTGCGCTGTTAGACAGGAGGGTGTGACACAATTGCACATATACAAACACACAAATCAATTAGGTACATACACACACACTACCAGCTCAGACGCATACACATCCAAACCAGCCGAGTCACATGCATACCCATCACTAATTCAAGCACATACACTATACACCCCAAAAGTTAGACACAGATCACTAATTCATATATCATGCACACCAGTTCAGACGCATACAACCCACCTACACATACATACAGGTAAGTTCCTAAATTGGATGGTACAGTGGGTAAGTGTATGTTTGGGGTACCTGGGATACTTGGGGGGAAAGTTCAGGTGAGAGAGAGAGTGTTAAAGTGTAGAGAGTGAAAGTTGCCAGAACTGGTGGACTATAGAAAAGCTGGTTGAGAAACTAAGGCTTGGGTTTACTGAAGGTAGACTGGGGCTGGAAACTGAGGCAGACAGCTGAGATATTGCAGGGGGGCAGAGAAGTGGTGACAAAGAGGAGACAGCCAGGAAAGAAACGGAGGCAGAAACCTGGTTACTCAGGGGAAAAGGAAAAGGCAGTGGGGATAAGACAGTGGCAAAGAAACAGGGGGTTTGGAGGGAGAGAGGAGCTCAGGACAGGTGTTGGAGGTGGCAGTGAGCCAGAAGCAGGAGAGGGAAGAAATGAGACAGAAGTTAGAGGGACAAGGAACAGAGGTTGGAGCAGGGCCAAACCATAGTAAAGCAAAACCCAACTTAGGCGTCCAAATAACAGTTTTATTACACAGACAACACACTACACAGCCCCATGAAGTTATAGGTTTGTCTCTGTCTCTCACTCCCCCCCCCCCGGCGAAAGAAACTCAGTGGAAGGGCTGGATTCCAGGTAGGG
>NW_005842076.1:2000553-2005058 GCF_000455745.1 Alligator sinensis
GGGGGGGGGTCCACTGGCAAGGCCTCTGGGGGGATAGGTGGTGTGGCATGGTGCTGGTCCAGATGGAGAGGGTGTCCCACTGGGTCTGTCTTCAGACCTTGTGTGACCCTAGGGACAGGAAACATGCCCAGGCAAGGGTCAGCCCCTGGCATACTGAGCATGTGTGCTCCATGCAGGGATGTGCAGTTTTGGGTGTCTATAATGGTGGGGTACAATGGTAGAGTTGCTGGTTCTGCAGGGGCTTTTGTCTTTCAAATGCTGGGTTCCTGACTCTGTTCCTGGGTGAGGTCCGTGGTTCCTGGGTGAATCAATGCGAGGTGAGGCCACCTCAAAACACAGGCCTAAACCGTACAATATCCATATGAAACAATAAAAATCAATACGAAAATGATAATACAACATACAACAGTAAGAATCAATACAAACCTAATAAGAACACAATATAAAAACACTGGATATCCAAAACCAAAAACTTGCTACCAAAATAAAAATGTTAAGGCTTATCCTAAGTCTCAGCTCACTTATGCTTGTCTATAGAGAAGAGGGAGAGAAAGAAAAGCCAGAAATAATTGGGGAAGGGAAGGGAATGCATATCTATCATATATATATGTACTAAAAAAAGAAAAAAAAAAACTGGGGGTTTTGCTACATTATGACATAGTAAAGCCCCTTTGTTCTTCAGAAGTTTGTTTGCTCCTGTTTACCTCGTTCTTGAAGTCACAACCTTTTCTTTGTAACTCTATAATTGTCTCCATGGAAACTAATTGAGTTTTCATGAAATAGTGTACTTACATAATATGTGGCCCTTTGCAACTTAAAACCTAGTAAGCACACACACACCGTACAAATTGTCAGCACCAACAGATTTCACATACGGCTACTATCCCCATTGGTAGGAATGTGAGAAAACAACAGTTTTCTACTTCTTCCATCCAAAATAAATGACTCATTACATTACAGCTACGCTAACTTCTGGGCTGTTAGGCATTGTGATGGATGACTCGGATTTTATACTCAAAGGCACTTATATTGCAGAGAAACTAGGTGTTAGATTTCTATTATTACTGTAAATTCTTGACAACAGAAACACTGACTCATGAAGCAGAGAAGATACAGTAAACCTGTTTATGTTAATACACATAAATCCTGCCATTATTAAAGCTCCCCTTACTACTACTTTTCTTGTTTTTCGAATTAGGGCATGTGTTTCAAATTTGAGCCTCATTAGGTATATGGCATGTCAGTGGACATGTTCAAGTAATTTGACCCAAACGCACTGTCAAACTAGAACCCATATTCAAAGCTTTTCTAAACTTGAACAAGTTCATTAAACAACAGGGATTTCCCCCCTTTATTTGCAGAGCTCTGCACTTCCTGATTTCAGGGAACATTAAAATACATCAATTGTCAAATCTATAAGTTGTGTTATAGCACAGATTCTTGGAAATGTCTTCTTTGAAAATGTATCTTTATAGATACTACTCCACACACACAAAAAAAAAAAAAAAGATATTTAATTATGCTTGCAGAAGGTAACTTTACATCAGTTATGTTGCTATTTGAAATAGAAAGCAATGAGCACAAAAAGGGCTTTCTGGGGTGAGGAGGGGTAAAAAGTGCCATATTCTTGTTTTTCAATATCTTTGATAAGAATGTTAAGCCAGTATGAACCCTGTAGTTGTAGATCTTATGGGCTTAACCTTGTTCTTGATATCAAGACAAAACATAGGATGTTAGTGACATTTTTGTCAGCAAATCAACCTATTTTTCCCACCAGCTCTATCTGTTGCTCAGCCACAGACTGGGTTGTGTTAAGCATGGTCTCAGCACAGATGAGCTTCTTATCCCATTACTTGAGATAGCCTTTATAACCCTTGTGTTCCTCAGTAGGTTAACTACTTTGTTTATCCCCTTTGATCTCTTTTACCTACTTTCATCTCTCAGCAGTGGGCCCTCCTTTCCTCCCCCTTCCCCTATCCTTTGTATTTAAATAACTTTATTAATTTCTAGTTAGTACCCCTGATCTCTTTAAGTCCATGCATAGCATCTGGTAAAGTAAGCTGTAACTTACAAAAGCTTATGCCTCTTCAAACAAGTCTATAAGATCCCACCCTGCCCTGACTTCTGCCTAAATTCAGACTAACAGGGCTAACTACCTCTCCCTATTAACCATTTGTAAGATTTTTTTTTTTTTAGCTAAAATTGTAGGTTATAGTTTGTGTGTGTGTTTCTTTTGTCAGCTTTTGAGGAAGAGGAATAGAGGGAAGATTTTCTTCTTGTATCTGAGTGATTGCAGGATTCTGCATACCTTAGGACCAAACCATTTTTTCCTATGATGCCACCAGGTGATGCCATCTTAAATAAACACCTAAAAGAAACAGATGGAATCAATAAAAGGCAAACAATGAAGTTCATCCTTCCATAATGTGGAAATAAAAATGCATAATATAATTTTCCATTTGCATAGCAAGTCAAAGTCTTAACACATGAAATATCAGTTATTGTTCCACAGCCTTACTGTTACTGTTGCTAGTTTCTTGGAGTTTGCAAACCTTGTAACTTTATTTTACTTGTGATGCCTTTAGATTGCTCTGCTTATAAATTTAAACAAGATGTCAGTGTAAGGTTGCAGAGCAGATGATGATTCTCATTGTTGGCAGGTGTGTGTCAGTTGGAAGAATAAATAAGTCACACAGAGATGAATTTTGTAGTTCTCTATTTTCTCATTTATTGACAGAATACATTATTCAATGCATTGATCTGGCATCGCTCTCTCTCCCTCCCTCTTCCATTCCCAGGATCCATTGAGAATCTGAATGTTTTCCTTTCCCCTATTTTTCCACTCTGGCATGCAAGTTTATCCCTCGCACCTGCAAGAGATGGAGCTCTGTCACAAAGCACTGCCAAGCCTCTCATGTCAAGGAGGGGACGTAATTTGGAGCATCTCTTTCAGCTTCATTAATAACAAAACACCTGTGAGCCAGGGACTTTAAGACCTCATTTCTTCATCATTTATGAATCTTCTTCCCTGCTGTGGTTCTTATGTCTCTGCCAGTTAAGCCTGGCATAATTCCTTGGCCTCTGAAATAAAAAAAAATCTGTCTAGGGTGTGGATGGAAAGGCCAGGATGTTGGTAGAAAATAGTGCCAAGAGCTGAATGCCCAAACCCAGTAAGAGCTGAAAACAGTAGCAAGCTCTGAAATGTCTCCATTTTAAAACTAAAATGCTAAGAATAAAAAGAAAATAATAGCTGAGAAAAAGATCTAATAAAATTTAAATTTTCCTCTCCCTTGCATGTTTTGATCTGCAAAATTACTTCTATTTTTTTATTCTGGTAAAAGTAGTAGAGATGGGTGAGAATTTAATTCTGGTGATATTTTTTAAACATACACAAGAAAAATATTGACTTTAACAGATAGATTTAGTCTTCTTGGACTTGATTTCCTCCCTTCCTGCTCTTGCATCATTATATGCAGATTCTGGGTCCTATGCAGGATTAAACCCCAAAGGATGGCAATAAATTATTGCACCACTGGCTTTCCTTGGAGACACCACCAGAGGTAGGAAGCTTTAATTTGTAATCAGTTCAGTAGCAGCTGTGCCAGCAGAGGCTGCTCAAGTACAAAGCCATCCACCTGCTGACCCAAGCACTCAAAACACCAGGCGCTTTGGCAATGGTGCCAGGCTCATCTTCCCCAGCAAAACAGAAGAGTCTACTGCTATTATAATATCTTGTGAGTAAATGTTTTTTAAAGGAATGAGCAACTCCTTTGCTTAAACTTTGCTAGTGGAAACCTGTAGAGGCTACAGGATGAGGCAAAAGACTATTACACCCTACAATGTTTTACAGTAGGATGAAAGATTCCAAATGACAAGTGGATAAGTGCCATCTCCACCCATCAACAGCAAAGAAACAAGTGACTCTCAGAAAAAACTGAAATGACATTTAAGTAAAATAATCAAATTGAAAGAATATAGGGTACACATTATCTTTAAACAGAACTGAGTCAGGAAAATTGCATGTCACCAAGTCATAGAAATGAGTGAATCAGTGTTTCTAGCCTTTGTAAAGATCATAGTTTTATTTATGCACCTCCTACAACATGTTTAGTCATGATAGCTAGGGACAGAAGTTACACATACGCTGGTTTAAGTGATCAGAAACCGGCTTAAACTTCTAATAGAACAGAAGTTCAGCACACATAAAGCAGTTTCAGCCATTTTGAAACTGGTTTAAGATAAACCTGGTTGAATGTACTATCAGACTTAACTGATTGAGGACAAACTGGTTTATGGAACTTCTGTCCCAGACCCCTTCCTGGTTTAAGTTAGAGTCCTCCAGCATACCAGCATGCTTTGCAGCCCTGGGCTAGGCCATGTTGTCTCTGGCCCTGCCCCTCTGCTCTCTAACCAGAGCAAGGGCAGGGGGCCTGGCCAGATGCCAGCCCAGCATGCCACCCTAACATGAAGGGGATTTACTCTCCCCTCTCCTCCCTGGGGGAGCC
>NW_005842076.1:2005068-2005476 GCF_000455745.1 Alligator sinensis
ACTTCAGGCTGCTGCTAGGGCTGGTCAAACCCCTGCTGCTCAAGTGGCAAGTGGGGCAAAATGCCTGACAGGGGCTACTGTGCCCCAGCCTGGCCCACCCAGGGGCCTGGCCTTACCCCTACCCCCCCCCCCCCACCTAGCTTCTCTCCATCCAAGGGCTCGCTCTAGCACCCCTGGTTTCTGGACTAAGCTGTTGCAGGCATGTGCCTGCATTCCCAGAATCAAAAGTGAATGTCTATTCACTTGCTTGCTGGTTCAATCTGCAAAAACTGAATTGATTCAGGCTCAGACTTTTCGAAAGTCTACGCTTAGGTGATGGGGGTATCTTGCCACCTTTGAAAGTGAGAACATTTTACCAGCACTATCTTCATAGATTTATAGGTGTTAGGGTCGGAAGGGACCTCAATA
>NW_005842076.1:2005794-2028471 GCF_000455745.1 Alligator sinensis
ACCCTCTCCAGGTTATCCTCATCCCTCTTGAAGTGCGGTGCCCAGAATTGCACGCAGTACTCCAACTGCGGTCTGACCAGTGCCCGATAGAGGGGAAGTATCACCTCCTTGGACCTATTCGTCATGCATCTGCTGATGCACGATAAAGTGCCATTGGCTTTTTTGATGGCTTCGTCACACTGCCGACTCATGTTCATCCTGGAGTCCACTAGGACTCCAAGATTCCTTTCCACTTCCGTGCCACCCAGCAGGTCATTTCCTAGGCTGTAGGTGTGCTGGACATTTTTCCTCCCTAGGTGCAGCACTTTGCATTTCTCCTTGTTGAACTGCATTCTGTTGTTTTCTGCCCACTTGTCCAACCTGTCCAGGTCTGCTTGCAGCTGTTCCCTGCCCTCCGGCGTGTCCACATCTCCCCATACCTTTGCATCATCTGCAAACTTGGACAGAGTACATTTCACTCCCTCATCCAAGTCGCTGATGAAGACATTAAAGAGTATCGGTCCAAGGACCGAGCCCTGCAGGACCCCACTGCCCACACCCTTCCAGGTCGAAACCAACCAATCCACCACGACTCTCTGGGTGCGACCCTCCAGCCAATTCACCACCCACCGGACTGTGTAGTCATCCAAGTCACAGCCTCTTAACTTGTTCACCAGTATGGGGTGGGATACTGTATCAAAGGCCTTCCTAAAGTCTAAGTATACGACACCCACCCCTCCTCCTGTGTCCAGGCATTTTGTAACCTGGTCATAAAAAGAGACTAGATTAGTCAGGCACGATCTGCCTGCCACGAACCCCTGCTGGGGTCCCCTCAGCATAATTTGTCCTGCCAGGCTCTCGCAAATGTGAGCCTTTATAATTTTTTCAAAAGATTTTGCCAAGGATGCAGGTGAGACTGACTGGCCTATAGTTGCCCGGGTCCTCCTTCCTCCCCTTCTTGAAAATGGGGACCACATTGGCCCTTCTCCAGTCCTCCAGGACTTTGCCCATGCGCCACAAGTGTTCAAATATTCCCGCCAGTGGCTCTGCAATGACGTCGGCCAGTGCCTTCAGCACCCTCGGATGGAGCTCATCTGGGCCCGCCAACTTAAAGGCATCTTGCCATCTCACAGCTCTATGTCAATTCCAGCTTTTCTTATCTTTTAAGAGGAACATTTCAGATGCTTAAAACTCTACAAGTGTCACGGCGGGGTCCTACAGGAGGGCCGTGATCTTCTCAAGGCCCCCTTCCCATGCCAAGTTGGCCCAAGGGCACCCTCAGATTCTCACCCACCATGTCTCTGATGCTCTAATGTATTAGGAAGGCTGCCTTACATCTTCTTGGACACAGTTCACTCTAACCTCTGGCCCCATGGACTCCCAGACCCCTTGGGGGCCTTGTCTTGCAAACAGGTGCTTTGGAGCACACTAGCCTTATGGGCTATGCATGGCTCCAACCACCCCCTTTACCATGCCCCAAGCCTCACAACTGGAACAGATATTGTTCAGTCTTTCTCAGTCTCCACTCCTTCTCTAGCACTCAGGCCCTCCTCTCAGGTGCCTTCTCTGTAAAGCCACCCTCCTCTCTGGGGTTCACCACACCTGCACCAGGGCTTCTCAGCAATGCCCCCTCTCTGGGGCTGGGGTCTGTGCACCCCCAATGCTGCACCCTTGCTGGCACTGGGGTTCCCACACTACTGTGCATCCCCTATGAGGCCTCCTCCAGCCCCTAATAGCCTCACCCAAACCACCAGTGATAAACAACAACACAACAAAAGCCTCTTGGCTATGACATAAACATAAGTCACCCACCTATAACAACATTCAATCCTACCAGTAACCCTTTAACTCTCAGCAATGTTGGATGCTACTCCTGTATCAGGCTTCACCCCTCTCCCATAGGAGACAACTCCTTCCTTCAGGGCTGCTAGCAGGGAACCACCAGCCTGGCCTCAGCCCCTGTGCTTTATAAGGGCCAGGCCCTGCCTCTTACAGTCAGCTGACCGCTGGCAGGTGTGGGTCGCTTGCTAGCTCCAGTTGCCCTGGCAACCAACAGCTGGGCTCCTTACTCACTGCTAGGGCTCTTTCTCTAGCTGTTTCTCCTCTTTAGGAGCAGGGCACCTAAGTGCCCTGCGACAATAAGGCACTCATTTTTTCTTGCAGTATTTAAATGTGCTTGTTACAAGGGAAAGGTATGAACAGCAACAATTTGAGCCATGCACAGTGGAAGGAGTTACCATGTTACAAGCTTCACCACTGCATCTTTGCTTTTTCAGTCCTAAGCCACAGTTAGTAGAAAATAGCAAATGCACTTGAACTAGGCCACATAACTTCAGTGATGTAGACACATGTTTTGGAGGTCCTAGAACAAGACCAAACACATTTTTTTCTCCTATATGATATAAAACATTAATTGAAACCAGCTCTCCAGAGCTGAGATGTCAGCATATTAAAATAATAGATAGTGCATCTAGCAGCACTATAAACCCTGTAGTAAGGAAACAGGAAATATGACATGTAAGATGAATGTATTCAGAAGAATTGTCACTGCATATGCCACCATTGCATTTTTTTAGCTTTCTCTTGAGATGTTCAGCTGTGGTCTTTGTCAGTGGAGAGAAACAATGCACTTGCATTTTTAAGATACATACACAATGGCATGAGGGGTAAATGCCTTATCGGGACTTAAGCATTTGAAAAGATGGAATCAAGATGGATCTGTGAGATGTCATGGAAGTGGTGGCAAGACACAAAATAAATTATGAATTAATCCATTTATATTTTAATTAAACAATTAAAAGCCTTACTGAAGTCACTATTCATAGATCCATAGATGCTCGGGTTGGAAGGGACCTCAGTAGATCACTGAGTCTGACCCCCCTGCCCTGGGCAGGAAAGCGTGCTGGGGTCAGACGACCCCAGCCAGGTGCTTGTCAAGGTCTCTCTTAATGACCCCCAAGGTCAGAGAGAGCACCACCTCCCTTAGAAGCCCAATCCAGATTCTGGTAGCCCTTACCATGAAGAAGTTCTTCCTGATGTCTAATCTAAATCTTCTCTCTGACAGTTTGAGACCGCTGTTTCTAGTTACCCCAAGGTGTGCCCTGGTAAACAAAGTATTTCCTATTCCTTGATGCCCCCTCCCTCCCTCCCGATCAATTTGTAAATGGCCACAAAATAACTGCTCAGCTTTCTCTTGCAGAGGCTGAAGAGATTCAGGTTCTTCAATCTCTCCTCGTAGTGCCTTACCTGCAGACTCCTAACCATAGGAGTAGCCCTCCTCTGGACCCTCTCAAGGTTATCCACATCCTTCTTGAAGTGCAGGACCCAGAACTGGATGTGGTACTCCAGCTGTGGCCTCACCAATGCCACATAGAAGGAGAAGCGAAGTATCACCCCTTTGGACCTGTTCATGATGCACCTGCTAATGCAGGGGCAGGCAATTATTTCGGGTGGAGGGCTGCTTACCAAGTTTTGGCAAGCTGTCAAAGGCTGCATGGGTAGCCCCACCCCTTGACAGGTGCCCCACCCTCTGGCTGCCATCTTGTGACCAGAAGTCATACTCCCTAACTCCTGACCTTACCACCAGAACTCCTCATTTCAGCAAGAGGTTTTGCCATCTCAGAACCAGAAAAATACCAAATTATATTTTAAAAAGCGATCCAGCGCTCTCCACACCTTCATCCAAGTCTCTGATGAAGCCATTGAACAGCACAGGTCCAAGGACTGAGCCTTGTGGGACTCTACTGCCCATATCTTTCCAGGTCGATACCGATCCATCACCACTCCCTGGGTGTGACCCCCTAAGCCAATTTTCCACCCACCTGACCGTGGAAACATCTATGTCACAGCCACTTAGTTTATTTATGAAAAGAGGATGAGATACCGTATCGAAGGCCTTCTTAAAATCCATGTAAATGACATCTACCTTGACTCCTGCATCTAAGTATTTTGTGACCTGGTCCTAAAAAGAAACAAGGTTAGTTAGGCAGGATCTACCTGCTATGAATCCGTGCTGGTTGCCTTTCAGCATTATTTTTCCACTGGACTTCCACAAATGTGATGCTTAATAATTTTTTCAAAGGTTTTCCCAAGGATAGAGGTGAGACTAGCCAGTCTAAAGTTACCCAGATCCTCCTTCCTCCCCTTCTTGAAAATAGGGACCACATTGGTCCTTTTCCAGTCCTTTAGGCCTGAACACCATGATTGCTCAAACAGCCTGAGAATGGATCAAGACAAATTTTCCAATTGGATCATAGACAGGCACAAAAGGAACACCAGCTCACCAACTGTTGGCACTGACTTGGTGAACAGGCACTTGGAAGGACTGGATGTGTTTAAGTCAGCAGGCCCAATGATCCTCATCCATGGGTATTGAAGTAATTGGCCAGTGTCATAGTGGAGCCACTGGCACGATTTTACAGTGTGAACATAAAAAGTTATGGTAGGTTATACAGGAACCACAGAAACCATCATTCTCTTTATGGTTAGTGGTGCGAGGCAATTGTTTGGAAGAGGTTACTGCTCCTGAGTCCCTTTGCATTGCTTGTGCCAAAGTACCTCAGGTCTTGACTTCGATACCAAAATATTGGTATTTTTTCCCACTTCACTTCTTTCATGATTTTAGCAGCCAGAATTAATGCTAAATAATAACACTCATGGCCTCCATCAGTATTTTGGAATCCTAGTTTTAAAGCAGTTGAAGAAACATAGGTTCAAATTGTAGAAAGCCAAACTGAAATAGGTGTACAATTTGTGTTGTCTTCATATTCAAAGAGGTAACAACTAAAATGTACATTAAAGATGTAAGAATGATTAAATAATGTCAGACCACATATAAACTCAACTAGTTCCAGTTTCAGTTTCAATTAAAAGGTCAACAATTCTAAATGAGACTTATGTGCCTATGTGAAATGGGTAATATCAATAATCCCACAGTAAAATTTTGGGGTGTAATGGAGACTTTAAAATTTTCATGGTGGTCATTTGGGGAGTCTTTGTTTTTCTTTGGGATTTATTGTAACCTTCCCTGAGCCTTTTTTGCATAGGGCAGCATATAAATTAAATAAATAAAATGTTGATGTCTGTATTTCCATGTGGTTCTGTGGTCTGTTTTCCTAAAAGCACAGGCCTAGTCATTCTGGATCTTAAGATATCAGCTTCAAGTTTCAAATAACTGTACATGCAAAATTAGTTTGCCACTTTTGAAATGTACACACTAGAATGCCAAAACAGAAAAAAGGCTGAACTAGGTGAAATAAAAAAATCACACACACACACACACACACACACACACACACTTGCCCAGGGCTGGATTAACCCTTTAGTAGGCCCTAGCCAAACAAACTTGTGGGGCCCTACTTTTTACATATTATAACCTCAATAAGTATAATATGAAAAATAAGCATAACCAGACTCCTCCTTCACTTAGGGCCCTAGGTATGTGCTTAGTTTGCCTATGCATTAATCCAGCCCTACACTTACCTACTCCAGTTCTATACTCCAGATAGAAGAGCTACATCTACTCCCTGGCAACTATATTTGATTCACTGTTCTGTGCATGTCCTTTCACAAAAACTGATGGAGTGAGCTAAGGCTCACGAACATGCTATAGTTAGTCCATAACGTGCAAAGCTACCCTGCCTTCTGCCTGCTTTCAGACTAACACAGTTAACTACCTGTTTTAACTATTTTTCAGCCAGCACTTGTACTAGCCTTTTTAGCCATATTTTGCCTGGTATCCAAACTAAACAGCAAATTTTTACAAGTACGCATTTTTATAAAAATCATCTTTACAGAAAAATGTGCAAGATCCCAGGTTAAAGGCTAACCATGAGAAGAATCTTTGATTGACATAAACACACAGAGAGAGAAGGAAAACTTTCAGAATTATGAAGAAAAAATGAAGCATTGAGTGAAAGAGAAGCCAAGGAATTTTTCACTCTATTAGTCTTTTCCTGTTTAGCTCTTTATTCTTGTGTACACTGGAATTAAAAAGATTTAAAATATGCACATAAAATTAAAGACTATGATGAAAATAAGAGGAATAATACCAAAGAGTAGAATCTATGACTACAAACAGCAGCAAGGAACAGAGTTTAGAACTTAGGAACAGATAAAGAGGAATCAGATTTGCAGCTAGTGAAAAATCAGCATACTTCTGTATAAGTCAGAAGAATGATACAGCTGCTCTCCAAGTAGAACTCATTGTAGAAAACTAGTGCAGATCCTTCTCATTCAATAAACATGAAACCATAGAAAAAGAGGAAAAACTAAAACTGTTTCAGATTAAGCAGGAAAAAAGGCATTTGAGTTGCCCAGTTACTAAACTATTAGAACAAGTAAAAAAATCTTCAAAATACATTTATAATGCATGCATGCACTCATGCATAGTATTTCAATAGATTTGTTTGTCTCTACACCTATTTATCTAGAGAAAATGTGTTATATACATACTCCAGTTTTGTTTACAGTGTAACTTATGCATTAACTGTATACATGTTATCTTTAAACAACATTTAAACTCATGTACTAAGCATTTCCATCTCTTTCTATGGAAGGGAGCTTATAAACACGCACAAAATGATACATACAATAATTCTCTTCTCTTATGAGTAAAAAGCTTATCTTAAATACATAAAATTACAACTAAGGGTAAGGAGAAAACACACAGAGCCTGCAGGTTAGATGTCATTACCCAGATGCCAAGAAGGGAGAATTTAAACCTGCCAGCCAAAATTATAGACAACAACTAAGTAACCCAGCTTCATCATGCAACTAAAGTATCAGATGATGACCCTGCACCAGTCAGGAGTCTCATTTGCCACATTGTCCTTTAAGATGTATTAATCTTGACACTACATTTTATTGGCTTGGTTTTCCACAGCCACCACAGGTTCAGTAGTTTTAAAACATAGGGTGATTTATAGCAGGACAGCCACAGAGAAACTGCAAACAGCCTGCAGAAAAAATGAAACTTCTAAGGAAAAACCCACCCTGTTTTCTTCCATGGGTGTGCACCAGAAGTAGTAGGAAAGATACCTAAATGCAAGAGTAAAAAGAGACCTGCCTCTGCTAACTGGCCTAAGCATCCCTGTCACATGTGCCAAACTCATTTCCTGAACTCTAGAGTATAAAGTGAGTAGAGAAGGGGACACACCAGCTACAGTGGATCTATCATCCAGAGACAGTCAGAAAGCTGAAGGAAACATCTGTTTAGGAGACTGTAACCCTCTGGGGGTCCCACCCAAAAGGGGGAAAGAAAGGAGGTCCCTTTTTCAGTATCCTGCCATGACTTGATTACCATGAAAAGAATTAGAATAAAGGAGGCTCCGAAATTATGTGCTCTCCCACCTTTCAGACAAGGATTCTTTATGGGCATAGTCCGTGAGACTCTACCTCCCCTACACCTCTTCCATACACCAACCTTGTTGTTACCTCAGTGGTGTCTTCCCACTTTGAGATTTAGATGGCAACTTGACTCAAGCATATATCCTTTCTTTTTTTTTTAACATCCCTTTTAGGGATGCTGAGCATAGAGTACATATGTGTCAAGTCCTCACAGTGTTGACTCTGGTCCTGTGAGTGCCTCCCTGCTCCCAAGCCGGGATCCCCTGCTCTCCTGCCACATCTTGATGGAAACTTACTTCAAGGAGGAGTTCAGTGGTATAATCTCCTGCCCAGTATGGGTAGTACTCATGTTTCCAGTGAGGCCGACCTTGGGGCTCTGCCTCCCCTACATCCCTTCCACTCACTAACCGTGCATGTCATTTCATTGACAGCTACTGCCACCTCTTGGCCTCTGGGCCTGCTCATCAGGGCTTGGCCATGATTTGTTCTCTCCTCAGACTTGTCTGAGGAGGCCCCCCAGCCTGTTGCCGGCCCTGTAACATGAGGTGGCACCCCAAACCCCATGCTGGTCACAGTCCCATAATCAACTTGATACCCAAATAATAATAGTAATAATCAAGTAATAAAAAGAACCTCCCAAGGCTCAGTCCTCCAGGCCTCCGGCAAATTTGGCCTGGCGTTGAGGCATGGGTCTGATTATAGGGCTCCAGATGGCATCCTTGGCTCCATCACCTCCCCTGGCTTCTTTCACAGCCACAACTTGAAACAAAATGGAAGTCAAAGACATTCTTCCCAGAGCAGCCCTGTCATTTGAGCACTTCGGGTTTCCTTGTGCAGAACCTGCTTCAGCTCCAGTGGGGCTCAGCTCTCCTGGGGTTGCTCTACAGCCTAAGCTCCCTGGACTGTTCTGCTCCCAGGTTCCATCCACCCTGCATCCCCTCCCTCCCCAGCTCAGCTATTGCTAGGCTTTTTGAACTCTCCATAGTGGTACCTGAGGCTAACGTCATCAGTCTGGAGCTGCCGAACTTGATTGACAGACTCTTTAAGAGCCAGTGTTGACACATGCTACTCCTGCACCGGCTCCAGCTTTTTTTTTTGGTAAGGCTCCCATGGCTCCTAGAATCCCCTGGCTGTGTCCTGGGATACCCAGAGGTGCCCCTGGGGTCTCCAGCTTTAGTGTGTGGCTCCAGCTGCCACAGTATGGTACTGGGAATGTCCCACAGTATTCATTTGCTCATGACTCAGTATAATTTGCCTGGTCGTCAATAGCAAGTCAGGTGATGCCCTTGACTTGCCTCAGTCTTAAGTGTCTAAGTAAACTTACAACAACAACAAAAGTAGGAAAATGTTTCTGTTACCTCACAGTGCCCTATGTCTGGCACCCTGCTAGGATTCATTCATGTGACCGATCAAACCATGGTCTCCCAATCTGCAGCTCCACTGCCATCAGGATGAAGCACTCCTCTGCTCACTCCTTTAAGGATGAAGATTCCTTTGAATCTTCTTTTATGAATCCCTCTTGCAGGCAAACTTCAAAGCCTCTCTTCCTGGGCTCACTGGAGCTTGGCTTTCCCCCCAGCTCTCTTACCCGGCTCAACAGCATGGGCTCGGGGCTGGGCAGAGCATGGGGGCTCTCCTGGCCACCAATGCCCTGCTCTGCCTCTTGGCAGCCTCCTGCTGCCTCAAACACCCAGCTCTCCTCCATCTCTGGGTGCTGCCTATATACATCACTCCCTATGCATCCTCCAATGTGCAGGAAGTAAGAACTTTTATATCAATGTGGGAGCAGCACGGGCCAGTCCAGAAACTCCATTCCAGCCCCTACCAGTAAGTTAAACTCATTAATAGCCCTTCCTGAGGTACTTTTCCTTAGGATTTGTGGGTGGTTTGGGTGGAGCCCACCACATCTCCCCACCAGGCATGCCATTAGTCACCCAACCCGGTGACAGGGAGGAAAATCCATCCATACAACCTGTCTCTCCAGTGTTCTGAATTAGCTGTGTTGGTTGTAACCATGCTGGTCTAAGGAAATAGGCAGACAAGGTTCTTTGGGTAAATCTGATATCTTTTATTAAACCAACTAAAATAGTTGGAATAATTCTTCTTTGCAAGCTTTAGGGTACAAACACCCTTCTTCACACACTTCCTCTGCCTCAGGAAGATAAAAGATATCAGATTTACCCAAAAAACCTTGTCTGCCTGAATTAGCTGGATTTTTTCACCCAGATGCCTGGAAGTGGAAAGCCACACACTGGGGCCAAGTCCTCAGGTGGTTGATGTAGTGTACCTGAGTTGATTTAGGCCAGATAAGGAATTGGCCCCATACTTGCACTCCTGAGAGCTGTTTTCCACAGAAGGGACTGCGTGACCTGCAATCCGAAGAGACATGACACTTGTGCAGAGCAACATATGGTATTCGTCTAGAACAGTGATTCTCAACCTTTCTAGATTTAAGACCACCCTCCCGCCCCATAGCTGTTATGAACTAAGTGGTACCCAATTTCAAAAAACAATTTATATATTGCTTACTAGGCCTGTGCGAGTCAGCAGTGATCCGATCTGGCTTCAGATCTGGACGCTTCGGATGGCCATGATCCAATCTGGAGCTCTGGACTGGGTTTCCGCCTCAGTCCAGCCAAAGCGGCTCCAAAGCTTCAGAGCCGCCTCAGAGATCCGGCCATAGGGTATAATGGGGAATCAATGAAATATCTATAACTTTGTTGTTTCTTGTCCAATTTAGATGCAACTTGCAGAGGTGGTAGCCTCTGCTGAGGGCATGAAACCTGCTAAGTTGCAAGAATATCAGTGTAGGGGTTTGAGGGGAACTGTACCCCAAATTCTTGAAAGCCAAACTCATGTCACGGCTGTGTGTTACATCACAAGGGGGTGAAAACTGCAAGACTAGTAGCTCTTACTGAGGCCACAAAGCCTGCCAAGTTTCAAGGAGATCAGTGCAGGGGTTTGGGGGAAACTGCACCTCAAGATGTGGACAAGCAAAACTCGTGCCATGGGTGACAGTGTGAGTGTTAAGGCACAGTGGGGTGACAGCTGCAGGGATGGTGGCCCCTGCTGTGACACCTGCCAGCTGTCGAGGAGATTGGTGCAGGGGGAGTCTGGGGCCCTCCACCCCTAGCTGCTGACAGACAAAACTTGTGCCAAGACTGTGTCTGTCCTGGGGCAGTTGATTGTCTGTATTGATTCCTTCCTCTCCTTAGCTTGGTTTTGTAGATGCTAATTGATTCTCATTAAGTCATTATATAGTAGCTAGGTCCTGTGTATTGAGCTTGCAGTAGTGTCTCCCATGCCCCAAGACAGACAGTCAGTCCCACAAGCACACATGTCACGAGTTTTACTTGTCTGCAGCTTGAGGTGCAGTTCCCCCCAAACCCCTGCACCAATCTTCTTGAAACATGGCAGGCTTTGTGGTCTCAGCAAGAGCTACCACGCCTGAAGTTTTCATCCTGCTATGTTGTAACACCTAGACATGAGTTTTGCTTTCAAGAATTTGGGGTACAGTTCCCTCCAAATCCCTGCCCCAATCTTCTTGAAACTTGGCAGGCTTCATCCTTTCTGCAGTCTACCATCACTGAAAATTTCATCCAAATCAGACAAAAACAACAAAGTTACAGATACTTTATTTTTTCCACATTATACCCTATGGCTGGATCTCCGAGGCGGCTCCAAAGCAAATTGGAAGCTCCGAACCACTTCGGGAAGCCCAACGAGGCCAGCGCTTCGACCTGGACATGCTGCTTTGGACCCCAAAGTGTCCAAAGCTTCTCCGGATCCGAAGTTCTGTCCGAAGCCTCGCATAGCCCTCTTTCTTACCTCCCTGCAGAGGGGCTGGGATGGGGGGATAGGGGATCAGCCAGTCAGGGACAAGCCTGAGCCTGCATTTAACTTTTCCATTCGCACCTCGTTTATCTGCTCATGCATTGGGACACCACTTAAAGGATCTGGCAGCATGCCAGAGTACTGCTGTACCCTGGTTGAGAATCACTGGTCTAGAAAATAATTGTACCATTACCAGCAAAGATGGTTCTTTCCTTTCCTGTTTTTATTGTTGCTAGTGTGTTTTGTTACTGCAGATTAAAGCACCTTTGTTCCTTAGAAGTTTGCTTGCTCCTGCTGTTTATCTCACTCTTGAAGTCACAACATTCTGTTTACGACAACATAATTGTCTCCATGGAAACAGAGTACTTATATAATATGTAGCCCTAGAACCCCATAAGCATACACACTGTGCAAACTGTCATCACCAACACATTTCACATATGCCTACTAACCTCATTGGTAGGAATCTGAGAAAAAGTTTTCTAACCATCCAAATAATGACTCATAAAAAGGTCTTTAAGCTAATTCAGCTCTTCAGCATTATGATGGATAATTCTTATTGTATACTTAAAGGCACCTATGTTTCACATAACCTAAGTGTTAAATCTCTTTTATTTACAACTGAATCATAAGTAGAAGTTATTCATGAAAAGAAGAGCTGTTTCAGAGCCTGAATTTTCAAGTATGGTGAGAATAATATCTTGATGCTGAATCATAAAGTGTTACAGGAATTGCTAGAAGCAGCAGCCTGGGTTTGGGATTTTGAAAAACACCTAGGTGACCTCATTTTTCAAATTATTTCTTTTTTCTCTCCATCCCCTTTGAATTTTCCATTTAGAAATATTAGATGTACATTTGTATGGGTATAATCTGTGAAATACTGAGTGTCTGCAACTTCCATTGAGTTATTAAGACTAACCTGCAAGAAGACATTCATAGCATCATGTTTTGATCCCTTAACTAAAATACAAAGTGCATTTTCTCTCTTCACTTGCCTAAAGACTCTTGCATGTTTAGCTACATAGAAAGCAAAGCTGTATATTTACTTATGTCTACACACATGCACATACGTGTGTGTATATGTGTGTGTGTATATACACACACGTGCGTGCGCGCACACACACACACATATATTATGTATAGGTGCATATGCCAGGAGATAGAATAGCTGAATAGAATCATGTGGATTACATTATTTGTATTCCTTTATGAAAAAAGTTAATGGGAACATCCAGTCTGAGTATTGCAAGTTTATAAATTATTTGAAAAGAAGAGCCTCTGAATAATATCAATTGCTTTTGTACTGGTGAGTCAACAAGGTTGTTTTTACTTGTTCCTCTGCATCTGGATTATACATTTCTGAAGCTGTCTTGTACTCCAACAATAATTTCATCCCACGCTGTATTTAGTAAATTGCTTTGTAGTACATGCAGCATTTCCATCACTTCTGTAAAAACAACCATACACCTTAAGACAAATGTTACATATGAAACATTTTCTTTTTTCACTATTCAATATTTACAATTCATGATGGTGTCATCACTATAAAAATAAAGTGGTTTTCCACTTAGATAATAGGTACAAAATTCCTAGTATCTACAAAACACAAATTAAATTCCACAGTTGTCTCCTTTTGTATAGTAAAATAGTCCATTCATGTAAACACTTCAAACCAAACAACTGGAAATATCAAGATTTAGAAATTTTATAAGATCCAGGAATTTGTTGTTAACATTGCCACTTACAAAGAATACTGGACTCAGAATACTGGAGATTTTGAATGCCATGCTAACCAGTTAAGCACACAAGAAGCCATATAACATTCTAATAACTTCACTGAAACTTATGAACAACCCATATTCTTATGTGCTGGTAGACAGCACTCTTTATAGTAACTATATTTACAAGTATAACTAGCAATTCTCCTTTTACATAGTACTTCCCTAACACAAACTTCCCATATCTCTCTTCCCATTGTTTCTCTCTCTTCAGAAATACCAAGTGCAAAAGGTCCAGATTCCTGTAGTGGTTACACCTTTAACATCCAACCTCCTGCCAACAGCTTATCTTCAAGGGATTCAGACCCCTTTATCATATGGTTAGCAACCATTCTTTGCAGGTAGGCCATGCAATTTGCTGCTTCTCTCTTACAATAGGTAGGTTGCAGGAACCACTCAGCACCTGTCTCTTGGGCTTTGTTGTTTAGTTACATAAAGTTTGTGCCTTTAGAAGTACCAGCTGGACTGAGAAAAGAGGGAGAAGCAACAGTACTAGAAAATAAGCTGCTAGAACTGCTGAGCCACAACCTTCAAGGCAACGTTGGAATCATGAGACCTAGGAGGCTGAGGCTAGTGTCTGGTCTAGATTGAACCTTCACATTTAGTCCTCTATAAAGGACAAGTACACCACTATACCACACCAAGTGGATTCCAGGAAAAGCACAGTGACCATAGGTACAAACATACATTTGCTACTTACCAGGAAGAGGTGCAGGAAGCTGGAGGAAAGTAAATATGGAGGAGCGGGGAAGGACTGGCAGAATTGAAAGGCCTGGTGTGTTCTGAGGGAACTGGCAGGTCCATGGTGGGGGCTGCCCAGTCTTGGGGGGTGTTGGTCAAGGAGGTAAAAATAGGCTGATCAGAGTCCGGGAGTGGGAGTGATAAAAACAGCACAACCCAGGGTTGTATAACAGACCCTGCAAGCATTTGTTAGGTTGGGTTAACCCATTTTAAGTTGGTTTAAACCATGCCTATCTAAAGTTAGTTCTTTTCTGATGAAAACAAACTTTAGATGGGGCATGACCTAAGCCTGTGAACATTTGAATGCTCAAGCATTAGAGCAATCTAAATGTGACAGCTGTATACAAGTCACCCTTGCTCCCTTATTCATAGATTTTAAGGCCGGAAGGGACCTTGGAAGATCATCAGGTCTGTCCCCCTGCACCAAGGAGGAAAGATAATGTTGCTCTGTGGGGTCACGCCAAAACTCAGGATCTCAATATTACGCTGTTAGACAGGAAGGTGTGAAACAATTGCACATATACAAGCACACAAATCAATTAGGTGCATCACCAAATCAATTAGGTACACACACACATGCACACACACTCACTCACTCACTCACTCACTACCAGCTCAGGCACATACACATCCAAACCAGCCTAGGCATATGCATACCTATCACCAATTCAAGGACATATACACTGCACACTAAAAATTAGACAAAAATCAATTGTCAATACCCGCATGCTCAGTACACATACACAGATCACTAATTTGTATAACATGCACACAATAATATATACACACACACACCAGTTCACACACATACAACTCACCTACACATAGGTAGGTTCCTAACTTGGATGGTATGGTATGTGTGTGTGTGCTTGGGGTACCTGGGAGAAGGTTAAGGTGAGAGAGAGAGAGTTAAAGTGTAGGGAGTGAAAGCTGCCAGAACCAGGATTAGAACCAGTAGACAAGAGAGAAGCTGACTGAGGAACTGAGGCTTGGGTTTACATAAGATCAAGTGGCCCCAGGGTTACTCGAGGTCACTGGTGCGTGGTGGGGGAAAAGAAGCCTGGTGGCAAGGAGGAGACAGCCAGGAAAGAGAGAGAGACAGAAACCTGGGAGCTTGGGGCTGGAAACTGAAGCAGACAGCTGAGATATTGGGGGGGGGGGGCAGATAAGTGGTGGCAAGGAGGAGACAACCAGGAAAGAAACTGAATCAGAAATCTGGTTGCTTAGGGGAAAAGGCAGTGGGAATAAGACAGTGGCAAAGAAACAGGGGGTTTGGAGGCAGAGAGGAGCTCAGGACAGGTGTTGGAGGTGGCAGTGAGCCAGAAGCAGGAGAGGGAGAAATGAGACAGAAGTTAGAGGAGCAAGGAGTAGAGATTGGAGCAGGGCTGAACCATAGTAAAGCAAAACCCAACTCAGGGGTCCAAATAACAGGTTTATTAAACAGACAACATGCTACACAGACCCATGAAGTTATTGGTTCTCACACACACACACGCACTCACAGTGCGCGCACACACGCACACACTCACAGTGCGCACACACACGCACGCACTCACAGTGGCAGCAGGAGAAAGAGACTCAGTGGTGAGTCCAGTGAAGGGCTGGAGTCCAGTTAGGGAAGAGAAACAGAGTCCAAGTCCTTGGCTGAAGAGGGTGGGGGGCGATAGCTACCTATCCAGGCTGGAAAGGGGTCTTTATCCAGTTGTTGTCCAGAGGGGGGTCACCAGCAGAGCCTCTGGGTGGATAGGTGGTGTGCCATGGTGCTGGTCCAGATGGAGAGGGCATCCCAAGGAGTCAGTCTTCACTACCCCTTTTATGGGGCAGACTACCTCTGATCTCCTATGGGGAAGGCCTGTCCAGGCCTGTTCCAGAGGGTTCCAGGTGTTCTTACTAAACATGTGCAGCTTTGGCACAATGGTGGGTTGCCTCATCTTTTGTTTCTTGAATGCTTAGGGGGGTTCCAAGGGCTGGGTGGTTGGTCCAGGTATTGGTGTTGATGGTTTGGTCATTCAGAGGGAGCTATTTTTAAACCTACTTCCATTGTCCTTCAAGCACCCTCATTCATCCCCATTCACTCAGGAACCAAGTTAATAGGAGGGGTAGGTATGAGTCATGGGTTACACAACCGGACCTGAGAAGAGGATACAGACTTGACAAACAAAATGGAAACTTGACATGACCTATGCTAACTTACATATGTAGGCCTAAATCATATAGTACCAGTAAAACAGTAATATAGAACAGTAAAAATCAATATAAACATAATAATTATACAATATAAAGGAGAAAAAACAAAACAAACACAACTTGCTACCAAAATAAAATGCTGAAGCTTATCCTATGTCTTAGCTCACTTATACTTATCTATAGGGAATAGAGAGGGAGAGACAAAGTCAGAAATTTTTTGGGAAGGGGAGAGAATGCATTTAGAAAAAAAAGAAAAAGAAAAACTGGGGGTTTTGCTACAATAAGAGGGGGTCAGGTGCCCCCAACAAGGTGACTTTCTAGTCTCCTCTTGAAGATTTCCAGGGTAGGTGATTGCACAACCTCTGGAGGGAGCTTATTCCACAGTCTGGACACCCTGACTGTGAAGAAGTTTTTCCTAATGTTGAGTGTCAATCAGTCTTCCAGGAGTTTGTGGCCATTACTCCTGTTTTTCCCCTTGGGTGCTCTAGTGAATAGTTGCTCACCGAGCCCTTGATGTACTCCACTAGTGCAGCGGTATGCTGCTACCAGATCCCCTCTCAGCCATCCTTTCTTCAGGCTGAAGAGGCCCAGATACCTCAGCCTTTCCTTGCATGGCTTGCTGTATAAGACTCTGATCATACAAGTGGCTCTTCTTTGCACTCTCTCAAACTTGTCCACGTCCTTGTTAAAGTGTGGTGCCCAGAACTGGATGCAGTACTACAGCTGCGGTCTCACCAGTGCTGATTAGAACAGAAGAATCAACTCCTTCGTATTGCTGGAGATGCATTGATTGATGCATGCCAGAGTATTATTTGCCCTACTAGCTACAGCATCACACTGATGGCTAATATTCATACTGTGGTCTAGTATTACCCCCAGGTCCCTTTCATTCATGGTGCTAGGTGTAAGTGTGTTTGGGTGGGGGGGGAGTGTTGCTCATCCCAAGTTGGAGCACTTTACATTTCTCAACATTGAACTTCATCACATTTTGAGCTGCCCAACTTGCTAGCCTGTCTAGGTCCACCTGTATCTGTAGCCTATGTTCAAGCATGACCACGCTTCCCCATACCTAGGTGTTGTCCACAAACTTGGCCAGTGAGCTCTTCACCCCCACATCCAAATCATTAATAAAGATGTTGAAAAGTAGTGGACCAGTCACCAACCCCTGCAGGATACCACTGCTCACTTGTTGCCAGGATGACACAGTTCTGTTCACTACGACTCTCTGGGTCCTATCTGTTGGCTTAGAAATGGTACTTAAAGGGGTGTTTTTTGGGAATTGGCTTATAGATATAGATCTATGTATTATATCTATATGCATAAGGGTCCAAGATGGGCAGCAGGGGTTAAATGGATTTCCAAAGAGCTTGGGAGACACAAACACAGCTTCTCATGGCACTGGAGGTAGATCTGTTGTCTAGCACAACAAGGACATGTAGTCTAGGACACAGCCTGGGAACCAAAGAAGTATGTACCATACTGTCCCATAACACAAGATAAGTGACACCAGCAACCAGGACTCAGATAGCAGGGTGGGGCTAAGTCCCAGTTTTGGGGGAACAGACCAAATTAGGAGAAGGCCTAGAAGGCTTAATTGGACATGTGACCACAGAGAGACAACCCACCAGAGACAGCCACAGATGCAGAGTCATCAGGAGTCATCAAGGGGGAAGGAGAATATAAAAGCAGAGACTTGAGATTAACAAAGAGTCTCTCCCATCCCTCCCTGTTCCTTCTCATCCCTCCTTGCTGTCCCTCCCCTTTCTCCTCCATGAAAGAGGTCCCCATCCCTATCCCTGTCCCCCAGGAAGGGTCCCTAAGGTCACCATTGACCAAGGGCATACCAGTAGCCCATCTCATGCCCCCCACGGGGGCGGGGGGGGGAGGGCTGTGGGCCTTGGCATTCCCTTCCTAAAACAGAGAGCCTCAGAGTGGAGCCTGCATCCTGGTACTTTGACTCTGATGACAGCCCTAGGATTGGTAGATATAGAATTGTGTGATTGTTTGTATTGTTGCTTTTTTGTTCTTACTCTGTATCAATAAATTCTCCTATTATTGACTGGCAGGTGTTGTGGTCGGTCTGAGGGTTGTGCCCGCCTGGAACAAAGGTATAGGTGCTGGGTCCAAATCCAGTGTCAACACTCTCCGGCAGCCAGTTTCTCACCCACCTGAGTGTCTCAGAGTTAAGCCCACAATCCGCCAATTTTCTCACAAGGACATCGTGGGATACTAGATCAAAGGCCTTTTGGAAGTCTAGGTATACAATTTCAACCTGCTTTCTTGTGTCCAGGTGGTGAGTTACCTGGTCATAGAAGGAGATGAGGTTGGTAAGGCAAGACCTGCCTGCGATGAAGGCATGATAGCAGTCATTCAGAATCTTACCTTCTGCAAGATTATCACAGATAGACTCCTTGATGAACTTTTCTAAGATTTTCTCTAGGATGGAAGTTAGGTTGATTGACCTATAGTTACCCAGGTCCTCCCTCCTGCCTTTCTTGTGGATGTGCACAAAATTGGCCTTCTTCCAGTCCTCAGGGACTTCTCCAGAGTGCCAAAAGTTGTGGAAGAGTTTATTATTCCCTTGTTCCCTCAACTGCTGCGACCTCAGCAACCATGACTGCTTAGGGTGCAAAAATAGTTTGTGATACTTGTACCTGTAACCCTAACCACACCATGTAACCTAAGTTCAATAATATTTCCTAAACAGCACAGCGCTATTCAATATAAGAGTTACAGAGTAAGGATCTTAGGCCAGGTTCAGAAGTTACACTTAGTAGCTGCATCTACATATGTACTAAGGCACTTTTACTAATGCACATTAAATTTGGTGTCTCCAAAGTGAGGTACTAAATAAATGTGCATTAGGCTGCCTTAATGCACAGTAATGAATGCACACAGTTTTTAAGTAGCCAATTTTACTGTGCATTCATGTAATATCAGTTTTTTAAGTGACATTTTAAAATAGGCTATTGCTTCTTAAAGTGCAGATGTAAACATGACCACTGTACAGTCAGCATGCACTACAGCCATAACCAAACAGATAGTCAGGGCATATAGAGCGCTGTAAAAATGGCAGATCCCACTCTAAGGTAACCCTGGATGGATGTGGTATCAGACTTCAGTGCTGTAAGTTACAGTGCCATAATGAATGTCTGTACCAGATACCATTGCGACTCATAGTAGGCCACATTCTGCCAGCTACAAGTCACTATCAGGTCTTTTTGATCAATGTATGGATTCCATCTACCCCACCTGGGCATCTGTAAAGACTTCAGCTTTCAGTTAAGTGCTGTGCTGATTGCAGAACACTGCATTCACTCAGGGGGCTGTCCAAGATGTCTATTTTGTACAGTGCTGTTTTGAGCATCTGTATCCAGAGCTCAGTCTGTTCAGCTTGATCCATGCTTCTCTGTGAAGATCATGCCCAATGAGGGACTCATTTGATGTTGGCATAATGCAAGTACAATGGTTCTGAGCACTTTGAAGTTGGCACCCCATGTCATGCTTGCTAAACAATTTAAGGCAGATACCTGTGCAGAGACTTTACTGCTGACCTTCTGAATGTTATGGTTATTAGTGAAGGAATGGTCAAATGTCACTCCTTGCTAGGTTGAGGTATGCTAATAGGGAAGCATGTGGTTGCCTACTCTGATATTCAGTGTGCTCTTGACTCAATTATTGTCCTTGTAAAAGAATGATGATACTGATTTATTGATGATTCCCTCTGACTCTAAGTAGCATCAGAACCACCTCCCATAAGGAGACTGTTGCTCTTCTGGGCAGTCTCCCCCTCAGCCTAGAGAGCCCTGCTCTAGGGACTCCTCCCTGGGGCAACATGATTGAGAGTCCCATGGCAGGGGGCCCCTGGGTGACTGTTGTGGGGGTATGCTCCACACCACTTATTGATTGGGAGATGTTGGGATGTGGGGGAACCCTGGAACAGGAGATCTGGTGTGTGAAAGCCCCTGGCCCTTGGTCCAAAGTGCCAGAAAGGCATCTAGTAAAGCCTGCTCCATGGAGCAGCATTGGTGGAAGTCAAGGTGCAGTTGGGTGCAGAAAGAGAGAGAGGAGGTTGACTGGGCACACGTGTGGGCTCTCAGCACACATGTGCCCCCTGCAACGTACTTGAGGCGGCGGAGGCTGAGAAGTTACAGCAGGGGCAGAAGCAGCTGATCCCCCAAAGGTAAGTGGGACAGGAGGGGAAGCCCCCAGATCCCTCTTTGCTGAGCCAGGCAGGGAGCCGTGCTCCCGAGCCATGTGCAAACAAAGCATGCAAACAGGCGCGCTCAGTAAGGGCATGCCAGCATTTGCACCAGCATTCACGCAGGTGGAAGCAGGCAGGGCAGCAAGAGAGTCTCCCTCAGGAGGGAGGAGGCTCCACCAACAAGGAGAGAGGTAAGAACTATCTGCGAGCCATGGTGATGACTCACAGTGCTGCCAGGGGCCCTGCCCCAGTGTGCCACCCTTCTGGGGCTCCTCTGAGGCTTCCACCCAGATGGAGCCCTTGGGGGTCCTGGCGACCACCTGCCCCATGAGCTGTGGGGGTGGCTGGGTGGGATCCCTGGGGGTGACACTGAGGTCTGGTAACTCCCCTACCTGCCCCTCTTGTGAGCATCTTCAGACCCTGGAGGGGCAGGTGGTAGAGCTCCAGGCTGAGGTAAGCATGCTGTGGGGGATCTGGGCAGTCGAGGATGAAATTGATATGTATTTCCATTCTCTGCAGGGACAGAAATCCACCGGAGAGACCCCGCGTGCACAGCGCCCAACTAATCGGTGGCAGCAGGTTCCTGTCAAGGCCAGGGCAGCTCATACAACTGCTGTGCCTGCTCCCCAGACACCCCTCAGGAACAGGTATGCAGCCCTGGACCCCCTGGAGGAGGAGGCAGAAAAACAGCTCCCCAGAGAAATTGAAGCTGCTCGACCTACATCACCAGCTCAGAAGAGGCACACCCTGAGGAGAAGGAGACGCAGAGTTCCGGTCATCGGGGACTCCATCCTGAGGGGAACCGATGGTCCAATCTGTCGCTTGGAGCCCTGGTCATGTCAGGTCTGCTGCATGCCTGGAGCAAGGATTCACAACATCACAGAGACCATCCCTAAAATCATCAAGCCCTCTGACTACTACCCACTGGTTGTGGTCCACGTGGGTACAAATGATGCATCCAAGGGCAAGCCAGATAACATCATGGAGGACTACAAGACCTTGGAACACCAACTGAAGAAGATGGGAGCCCAGGTGGTATTTTCCGCCATTCTCCCAGTAAGTGAACGGGGTAGGTGTCATGAGACCAACATTGACATGGTTAACGGCAGCTTCAGAGCTGGTGCCATGAGCCAGGCTTCGGGATTTTTGACAATGACCCATGTTTTTGTAAGGAGGGCATGCTGGGGTGGGATGGGCTTCACCTCTTCCCTAAGGGCAGATGTATCTTTTCCTCTAGGTTGGCTGATCTTGTACGGCAAGATTTAAACTAGCTTCACCAGGGGAAGGGGCTGCTTCAAGTGGAGAGGATGCTTCACCAGCATGCAGGGTGACAAGAGGAAGGGAAGCCCAGGTAAGCATCAATGTCCTGGGAGTAGGTGGCCACAACTGTCCTGGGAGTGGGAGGGCAGCAAGTGCACCCTCAAGAGGCCTCAGGTGCCTCTACACTAATACTCATAGTATGGGGAGTAAGCAGGAGAAACTGTGCCTCCTGATTGCGAGTAAAAACCCAGACTTAGTAGGGCTCACAGAAACCTGGTGGGACCCTACCTACGACTGGGCGGTGGGCATTCAGGGATATACCCTATATAGAAGAGACAGGACAGAGAGGAAAGGTGGGGGGGTTGTGAGGCAAAGAGCACCTCACATCATCAAGGATTAGCTTCAGGTTAAAGGAGGGTTGGGCAGAGACACTTTGGGTCAACCTACAAGGGGGGCATGGTGAAAGGGACCTTACAGTGGGTGTCTACTACAGACCACCCAACCAGGGGGAAGAGCTGGACCAGGACTTCTTCAGTCTGCTTATGTTATGAAGGCATTTAGGTCAAGGAATGTTATTGTCATGGGTGACCTAAACTACCCAGACATTTGCTGGGAGGAGAAGACGGCCAGGTCTGACTGCTCGCGTGGGTTCCTGGCTATATTACAGGACCTTCACCTTATCCAGGAAGTGCACAGCCCCACTAGGGGTAACACCTTGCTGGACCTGGTCCTGGCCACAGGGGATGACCTGGTGAGGGGACTGCAGGTCCTTGACTACCTGGGCAATAGTGATCATCACCTGCTGGATTTCATTATCCAACGCAGGGTGTTAAGGGCTTACACCAAGGATAAGCCCTTGACTTCAGAAGGGCCAACTTCAATGAGCTTAGGAGACTAGTAGGGGAGGCACCGAGGGCCCAGAAGGTACAGAAGATGGGAGTCCATGAGGGATGGTTGTACCTTAAGGGGGCGATCCTCCAGGCCCAAAGGATAACAGTCCCTGAGAGAAGCAAGGGGGGTAGGAGTGCTCAGAAACCCCCTTGGCTCAGCAAGGCGATTCAGTAATGCCTGAGGACTAAAAGGGGGGCGTACAACCAGTGGAAGGGAGGGGCTATCACCAAGGAGGAGTGCTCCTCCTCTGCCCAGGAGTGTAGGAGGGCTATTAGGAAGAGCAAGGCAGAGATGGAACTCAGGCTAGCATCCAGGATTAAGGACAACAAAAAGTCCTTTTTCAAGTACATTGGGAGCAAGAAGAGGGCACCAGGCAACGTAGGGCCCCTGCAAGATGCAAATGGTAATCTTGTGGCCACGCCAGACAAGAAAGCTGATATTTTTAACAGTTTCTTT
>NW_005842076.1:2029126-2029539 GCF_000455745.1 Alligator sinensis
GGCGAGGTGGACACACTTGAAGGGAGAGAGAGGCTGCAAATAGATTTAGACAGACTACAAAAGTGGGCAGATGAGAATAGGATGGGGTTCAATATAGATAAATGCAGGGTGCTGCACCTTGGGAGAAGGAATCCACAGCATACATACAGGCTGGGGAGTTCCCCTCTTGAAGCACAGAGATAGAAAGGGATCTTGGAGTCATTATTGACTCCAAAATGAACATGAGCCGCCAATGCCAGACCGCAGCCAGCAAGGCCAGCCATACCTTGTCATGCATCCAAAGATGCATCTCAAGCCAGTCCAGAGAGGTGATCCTCCCCCTCTATACGACTTTGGTCAGGCCGCAGTTGGAGTACTGCGTCCAGTACTGGGCACTGCACTTCAAAAGGGATGTGGCCAGCCTGGAGAGGGTT
>NW_005842076.1:2029853-2049003 GCF_000455745.1 Alligator sinensis
GGATGATCCCGAGTCTGGGTTCTTGTGACCCCAGCATTCATTCCTGCCTGTGGCAGGGGGTCAGGCTAGATGATGTGTTCAGGTCCCTCCTGACCCTAGCTACTATGAAACTATGAAGGGGACCACGCTGCCTAAGACCTAATGCTAGGGCTGACATTGAGTCAGCCCACCTTCCAAGGTCAATTCATTACCTCTGACTGCTGGAAGTCACCAATATAGGCACAGGGCCCCAAACAGATTCCAGGCCAGTCTTAGAAGGGCAGAGGAGCACTCAGAATGGGGGTGGGGGCATCCCACCAAGCCAAGGCACTTCAGGCCCAGGTCTCACTGTGGGGGAGTGGTGCAGCCTCTGGAAAGATAGGCAGACCCCCTTCCCCCTCTCAACACCATAATCACCCAGTGCAGCCAGGGGCTTTCCTCACTCTATCAATGTTAACTGAGAAGAAGGTTCCAAGTTCTGGAGTGGACAACCTTCCACAGTTTTTGTTTAATAAACATACTAAAAGTTTGGCAGCTTCAACATTTGATTTAAATGAGGCAAGTCTCTTCCTCAGACCACATTCCCTTGCAGCCCCAGTACATGCCCCTAGGGGACATTGGGGAGGGAGAGGGAAGGGGGACATTGTCCAGCCAGCCTGGGTGGTGCCCATGATGTAGGGCCAAAGGAACATGAGGGCGGAGAGCCACAGCCTAGTGCCAGGGCAGGGGTATTCAAAGCCTTCCAGTCCTTCTCATCCAGACAGGGCTCCTGATCCATACAGGTTAAGAGCTAGTTGGCCATGGCTTCTCTGATTAGGACAGCCTACTGCTGTGGAGGGCCAGAGCCACCAGCATGGGCTGTGGAAGGAATAGGAGCATCTGGGTCACACACACACACACACACACACACACACACACACACACACACACAATATCCAGGTGTCCAACACATACACACATATATTTGGAGGCCATAGGGCACACTGTGCAGGGCAGCCAGCTGGCAGCTCACATCCATGAGGATACATGCCATGATAAGCTGCTGCTACATCAAGTCCAGGTGAGTGGCTGTGTTTTCCCTGGCAGCCAGTCTAGGGTGACTCAGCCATTTGGCCCTGCTCAGGAGTCTTTCACCACCCAGGGAGCCCATGGGTCATGCTGGGAGGTATGTGAGAGCCCTTCTGCCTCAGCCTTCTTGAACACCTTCACTTATCTTTAAGAGCAAAATAATAATAATGAAAAATAAAGGGGGGAAGCAAGAGATGATTGATATTCCTTTAAGGATCTGTTGCTTGGCATTACTTTATGAAAAAAATAAAAATAGGAAGGGTTCTTCATAAATCCAGTTATTTTTCACATGAAAGCAATTTTCTTTTAGCCTTGCCACGAGGTGTGTTTATGGCTATAGTATGTAGGTCATTTACATTGTGACATAAAGTAAAGCACTTGAAGGTGTGCTAGTTATCAATATGAAGAATCAGTCTACCGAGGTCTTTGTAACAGCTACAATTTCAGGTTTGTAAAAGCTTTTTGAGAGTAAATGAACACATACTGAATCTATTTTAAGGTTTTCCTACATTTTAGACAAGAATTTGCACTGCCATTATGGAACTAAAGTAGCTTTTGTTATAAGGTTCACAGAAGATCAAAAGAGTATTCACGAAAGAGAAAAGGAACAGCTTTTATGTATTTGCATCTTCTAACTTTCATTCTGTCTAACTCCTCCCATTTATTTCTATGTTTTGCCCTATTATATGATATATCTATGTAATAGTTGCACTAGTCTGTCAGATTTAAGAATGATTACTAGAACTGGGAACAAGAACTAGCTGCTCTTTTCCAGCACCAAACCTTTCTTAGTATTCAAAACAGTTGCACTAAAGAAGAGAAGGTGTCAACAATAAAATGATTTATTCTTAGCTTTCATGTACTCCATCCCTAAGGATATTATTTAAGAATAATTATTTGTAAATAATACTGTTTTTTCAATGTTTTAGAGACTTTCATCCAAAGATCTCAAAGCATTTCACAAAACATATTGAATTAAACTCAACAACATCCCCGTGTCACATACAAATATTTGTATCCTCATTTTAACAGTGGGAATCAAAGACATAAGCAACTTTTCTAAGATCATGCAATACATCTAGAGCAGTTGGAAACAGAACCCTTAATCTCCTGAGTCCCAGGACTGTGCTTTAAGAATAAAACCATTCTTACAATGTTGTATATACCTTATTTCAGAGTATGTCTTGCTTCTAGCAATTTTCCATGTCATTAAGCTAGACATAAGCAATGGAGCAGAGCCCTGAAGTTTCTCTGGGTTTTAAGTCTAGCCAACTATGTACCAGGTATTTATTCAAGTGCTGACACAACTTTGTCTACCTGGCCTACAAGAATACACTTTTCTTTCCTGTGTGTCTTCAATTTGTTTCCTGTCCCTCGTTGATTCTAAACTGACTGCAGAACATGCATGTTTAATGTGGAACATGTTAAAGGCTCAGAATGCCAGTCCTAGGGAAGCTTTTTGAGGAAAATGATCTTGGCGCATGTCCACGAGGGGCCAGCAGGGGAGGCTATGCTTAGGGGCAACCATCATGGATTCATTAGAGGCAGGTCCTGTCAGACCAACCTGGTGGCCTTCTATGACCAGGTCCCCAAATCCCTGGATGCAAGTGTCTCCATGGATATAGTCTTTCTGGACTTTAGGAAGGCCTTCAACACAGTCTCTCACCCCATTCTCATTAAAAAACTAGGAGACTGTGGTGCCGATGCTTACACAGTCAGATGGGTCACTAACTGGCTGGAGGGCTGCACCCAGAGAGTGGTGGTGGATGGGTCTTATTCGATCTGGAGGGATGTGGGCAGTGGGGTTCCACGGGGCTCGGTCCTCGAGCCTGCACTGTTCAACATCTTCATCAGCGACTTGGACAAATGGGTAAAATGCACCATCTTCAAATTTGCAGATGACACTAAGATGTGGGGAAAAGTGGGCACACTAGAAGGAAGGAATAGGCTGCAATCAGATCTGGACAGGCTACAGGGTTGGGCGGAAGAGAACAGGCTGGGTTTCAACACTGACAAGTGCAGGGTACTGTACCTGGGGAGAAAGAACCGGCAGCAGACCTACATGCTGGGGAACTCCCTTCTCCTCAGTGCAGAGGCACAGAAGGATCTAGGAGTCACTATTGAGGCCAATATGAACATGGGCCAACAGTGTGGGGATGCAGTCAGGAAGGCCAACCACACCTTGTCATGCATCCACAGATGCATCTCAAGTAGGTCCAAGGAGGTGATCTTCCCCCCTCTATATGACACTGGTCAGGCCACAGTTGGAGTACTGCATCCAGTTCTGGGCGCTGCACTTCAGAAGGGATGTGGACAGCATGGAGAGGGTCCAGAGGAGGGCCACCCGCATGATCAGGGGTCAGTAGGGCAGGCCCTACAAGGAGAGGCTATGGGATCTTAACCTGTTCAGCCTCCACAAGAGAAGGCTGAGGGGGGATCTAGTGGCCATTTACAAACTAGTCATGGGGGACCAGCTAGCATTGGGAGAGTCCCTGTTCCTCTGAGCACTCCCAGAAGTGACAAGAAATAATGGTCACAAGCTAGCAGAGGGTAGATTCAGGCTAGACATCAGGAGGTGCTACTTTGCTGTCAGGGCAGCTAGGATCTGGAACCAACTTCCAAGAGAAGAGGTGCTGGCTCCTACCCTAGGGGTCTTTAAAAGAAGCCTGGATGAACACCTAGCTGGGGTCATTTGACCCCAGTACTCTTTCCTGTCACGGCAGGGGGTCAGACTTGATGATCTGCTCAGGTCCCTTCCAGCCCTACCAACTATGAAACTATGAAACTATGACTGGCTGCTCAGTAGGTGAATGCCAAATTGGTGAATGCCAAACTTCTCCAAAGTTTCCTGTGCAGAACCATCAAAGAACAACCTAAACCTTTTGCATGAGACTTAAAGTTTCATAGGAATGAAATACAGAGGACACTGAGGGCACTGACAGAAGTGATGTTTTGATGTGCAATCAACCACTGAAAGCACTCAACAGCTTTGCACTGACAGAAGTGCACAGGTGCAGAGTGCTTTAAAAAGTGCCCAATCAGACAACAAATGAACCTTCATTAACTTCCCAGCCCTGTCTCCAGTGTTGTCTTCAGGATGGGAGGGGGAGAAGTGAGAGAAGGGAGTTCCATTTTGGGTTTGCCCAGTCTGTGCTGGAGTGTGAGGCAGGTGGATTGGAGCCTCCCTGAGGTGGGGAGCTCCAATCCGCCTACCCAACCCCCACTCCAGTGCAGGCTGGGCAAACCCCAAAATGGCCCTTCCTCTCCTGCCTTCTCCTCCTCCCACCCTGAGACAGCACGGGAGCTGGAGGGGAGTGGGGTGGGCAGGGCTAAGGGAAGAGGCTACATACACTGCAGCCTCTCACTGGATCAGCTCCAAAGTAGAGCTTAATTCCCCATCCTCCTAACCCAACAGCAAATGTCTGTTGGGTCAGGAGGGTCAGTCTAACTCATGGCTCTTTCTGTGAAGAGCCATGAGTTAGACAGGGGGCTGCACGTCTGTCAGTGCCCTGAGGTATGTTCATAATGATATTAAGGTTTAACCTGGAGTGTTGGTGAGATAAATGAGCCACTCCTCCTTATGTACTGCATTGTATTACCTTCCAGCTACTGCACATCAGGCATCCTCCTACACAAGTAGAACACATCAAGGAATCAATTTGTCTCCTATTTGTCTCTCCTTCTGTGGTTAGCTCTAATTATGGGCAGTAGAACTTAGAAGTGTGTCACAAGTCTTCTGAAGTCAGGGCCTTGTTGCACTGGACACTTAGTATGCATTAAATGTGTGGAATGTTGTGCAGTATGAAAGTTTGAATGTGTTCTGAGCAGTCACAGGGTAATTTTTACTACAATCTCTAACATGCACAGCTGGTTCTCTAAAGCTAAATGTGCAGCTGCACTAAAACTGTTGCAGTGTGATTTTTTTATTCACCCAAATTCCTTGTCTACCAGTCTCCCTGCTGGCTGGAAGGATCCCTGGGAGTACTGTAGTGTGGAAGCCTCCTCCTATCTCAAGGGTGGGCAAAATCCAGCCATGAGAGGGCTGCCCCAGAGCCACAGAGATCTTGTGGCAGGGGCAGCTTGGTCCAGAGCCAGAGCAGAACTGAGATCTACAGCCTGCATGCTCTGGGCAGGGGCACGCAAGCAACGGATACCAGCTCTCCCCGGCTCCTTGCAGTAGTGACAGCCTGGTCCAGATTAGGGGCATAGCCACGATCTGCTGTCTGCATGCCCCTGTTCAGAGTGTGCAGGCTGCAGATTGTGGCTCTTCCCTGGCCTCGAACCAATCTGCCCCTGCAGCAAGATCCCAGTGGCTCCAAAGCAGCCCCCTGCCCTGCCAGCACGGCTGGGGCCAGTCTCCATAACGATCCGAGCCTTGCTCTATCACAGTGCAGCTGTGGCTGGGGTCTCCATGGAGACCAGCCCCAGCCATACAAGCAGCGGCCGCTGGGAAATGGAGTCCAGCTGCCAACCAGATCTGCCATTTTGCACACCCCTGTCCTATCTCATCATCAAAGTTTGGGTACCTATTTTTGGCACTGCCCCTCTGCTCCTGGGGTTTTCAGTGTAGATGGTCAGCAGATCTAGGTTTGAGGGTGGCTCTAAAGTCAAATTTAAGTAGCAGTACAGGCATACCCTCAAAGTATTTTCTTGTGCAGCTGAATAATTAAGGTTCAACTGTACTTCAAACTATACCTCCACCATACATGTGCCTTTGAAAATCTCAGGTAATTACCTATCATTTGACCTATTGATACTTACCTTCCTTCTTGTCAGTGTATGAAAACATGTTTACACATATACAGCCAAGAGCAAGTGTGATATATTAAGAGAAAATAAACCATTTTGTTAAGGGGGTCAGTACTATGAAAAATTCTATTGTTCATCTTGAAAGAGAGGGTAAAAAAGGGTGTAAAATGATTCACATTTTTTTATCCATATCTAGGTATTCTGTCCATTCAATAATGTTATTATTACTCAGTGCCTCCCTGCATCTGCAGTCATTTCATTTATAAATGGAATAAATACATAAATTTACAATCTGGAAGTTAGCCTGCAGCCATTTAGTAAGTATTGACAAAGGCCTTATATATTCCATTTGATGCAGTATCCCTTCTCATATCTGAGCAACACTGGCAAGCTAGGATGCCAGAATAAGAACTGAGAAGAACCCACCCCAGAACTTGAAACAAATATTTCTGAACGCTGCAAATATTTGGTGAACCTTATTTTTCATTGATTTTTGTCCATTCTTGCACCACCTGCTTCCAAGAATAGAAATAAAAATGGCAAACCATGGAGGCAAGTCTCCAGTCCACAACCCCAGTAATACGGGCATGAATCCACCAAAATCATTAGACTTCAACTGTAAGGCTGGTGGAATTAATTGGTGTACCGGTCCCAGAAATCTATCAGTATTTCCAATCTGACCAGAAATACCATGCATCTTGTGACTGAACCTATTTTCACAATAGGTCCATCTTATTTCCAGCCTACCTTTTGATTAAACAGTTAAACAAGCATACAGTTTCTGGGGCACTATTGAAATAAAAGCTTTGTTTCCACTATATTTAGTAACAGGGTAGGTTCACATTTAGAGAAAAAGCCATGTTGATGAATTCCTTGTACCAAATGGAGAAGTAGGGACCAGTATCCCCTGGATGGGAACTGATTTTGCTACCCTTATCCACTCTGAAAAATATCTTGCTACTCAAATAAATCCATCAAGTGAGGGAATCAGAATCTGATCCTGAATAAACAAAGAATCTTCATAAAGTCAAGTCCATCTGATATTATTTTTAGAAAAGAGGGTGTAGGGTACCAGTGATATGCCCCAGGCAAAGCACATACTGCCCCCCTCCCCTATCTCTTCGACTAGCTATCCTTTCCCTTCAACATGACATGACAACCCATGATCACATTGCATCCAGACCTGATATGATGGTGACCAAAACTGGCAACCACCCCAATATCTAATGATTTTATGGATGATTTTAGGCAAGAAATTTTAATCTGTACAGGAAAAGGTCCTGGCTATTAGGTAGAGATACAAAGGTCACCAGATACAGATGTATGTATTTGCCTTAAATCTCAATAATAAATATAATTGCCCAAATATTGTAAATTGCCACAACGGTGGGAAGGGGGTGGCAGGGAGTGGGTGGGAGGGGAGCATTACAATGACTTTATGGAAACATCACCATAGCGGAGCATATTTGGGTGTATTTAGTGTGCTATGATTCCAGATGGGCTGAGAGCTGCTTTTCTGTTTTCAGAAGCAAATTGGGCTTGCGGTTTTTTTTTTCCATCTGCAAAATGAATTATGGATGTAAATATAACTAGCTGCACTTTTAAGTACTGAAATTACCTAGGAAGTGAGAGGTGTAGCGGCTCAGATTTGTGCCCACAATTGAAATGAAGCTGCATAAATGAGTGTTCAAATCACAGATCTCAAATAGGCCCCCATCTGTGTGAGAATGGACATCTAAGTGTGATATTATACTTAACTAATCTGGAAACAACATCCAACATCCAAGCAAATTGAGTCTAAATAACATGTTAGTGATAAGGTTGCAGAAAATAGTTGCGATTTTTTTGGCTTTTTGGTTTTTTTGGTTGGTTTTTTTTGGAAATTAAATACTCTTGCCTAGTTTTCCTTAGCTAATTAGCATCCCTTCTTAGCAGTTTAAGTAACTGCTCATTTAGATCAGTGAATGATTGCTCTGAGATTAGGGTGTGGGGAAAATCTTTCTATTGGGAATAATCTACTTATGCTACTGTTTATTTGAAGCAGTGATAAACATAGAGATTTTCCTTCCATATGTGCCAAGTGTAAGAGAGAGCAGAATGATTAATGAACCTTGCATTTTGCCAATAAATTACTAACTTCAGGAACAAATTTATACTTTCCATTAATACAAGACATCACAAAAAGTCCTAACTAATTTAAGTCAGTTTCACTGTAAACTATTCTTATTTTTTAAGATTGTTTTTATTATTTCCATTTGATCTGTAGGGAATGGCATTTTATGCACCATTATTTACAATCTGCAAAATTAATTATGCTTCTAATTAACAGCATGCAAATACATTATTGCTGTAGGAGTTATTTAGTCAGTTGTAAATAAGGAACTTTAAGGCTGTATATAGGTTTATTTTAATAGCACTTCCAGGTTTGTTTTTTTTCCTTTTTTTAAATATATCTTTTTTTTCTGGAGTTTTAAAGTTCATTAAAGTTTGACTCCAGCTTAAGTTTCCAGTGGATGGCAATTATTGTGTTCAACAGTAAAATAGAACTGTAGAAATAACTATACAATTCTGCAACTTTACACACATGTTTTTCTATACAAGTTGTTTTTCTGCAACTTTATGCATCTGTTTTTCTATACAAAGTAAAGAATATTTAAGAAAAATACAAAGGCTAAAGAAAAATTAAAACCATTTTAGCTAATTAACATACCCCCTCCATGCTACAATTGTGTGAAGTTAGTACTGGTGAAATATATTAGACTGATGACCTTAGAGACTGAAATCTATGTTTCTAGAGAACAACAATGAAAAGTTTCCCTCTGTTGCCTTATTAATACACATCATGTATAACATGGAGGCATCATCTCAGAAAGATCTAACATCATCAATAAAGGTAACCTAATACTGATTCTTGTCATAGTTTTGTGATGTATCATAGGCACTTGTCTATGAACAGGACTGTAACAACCAATCTCTTTTCAGAGAGATTACAAATAGCTTTCAGTTGTGGTAAGAACATTTAGTCCCCAATAGCAGATTCAGCAAAACAGTTACTCCTTTTGTTTTGGCTTTCCAAAAACATTCCAAAAGCCAGAGATGTGGTCATATAAATCATTTCTTGAATTATTCAAACAATGAACAAATTATTATCTGTAAACAGACAGCTCACAAAAAAAGCTGAATTCACATTCTTCACTGTGAATTTATTTCTAATTCTATTTTCTGCTAATCTGGAGGAGATTGGAACAAAATTTTACACTAAGAACATTTAACTATTGAAAGAATTTACCCAGGAATTTGGAAGAAATCTCTACCAATTGAATTCTTTAAATCAAAGCTTAATGACTTTCTCAAAGATATTCTCTAACAGAATTACAAGCTTGATGCAGAAACCATTTGGTGAAATGTGGGAAAAGAGATTAGATGATCACAACAATCCCTTAAACTCCATGAAAACATAAACCTGAAAGACTTCCTGGCCCTCTTTTTTTTCTTACACTGGTATAAAACAGGGTAACGTCACTGAAATTGATGAGTTAAAGAGATGGCATAAGTGGAGCTCCCTGGTTCAAGAAACAAGGTTGTGTCCATAAAAGCCCACATTCTGAGAGTTCACTGTCATAACACCATGGTACAGATGAATCATGAAGCAATAATCCCTATAGAAACCTGCAATCTGAATCAGTCTCCCAAGTGAAAATGGAGGGTAGTTGCTGAACTGATATTTCACCTCATCAGAAAATCTAATGAAAAGTGATAAAAGCTATAACGGAAACCCAAATTCTATGTACCTAATTACTCTACTGGACAGGCTTCTAGAGATGTTCTTTGAGAAGTTTTGATCTTTGAGGAAACTCTTGTTTTGATGTTAAGGCATTTGCAGTTTCCTTGTATATATTTGAGATGTTTTTATTACATTTCAATTTGTCATATTAAATATTACCAATTACCAATTAAATATACCTCAAATGAAAGACAAATGCACAGGCCCTCATTTCTTACATGCCTGGCACCCTGTGCATTCATTTCTGCTAATGGAAAGTGAATGTGAAATGCTAAGAAATGGGAGTTTGACATCCGAGTTGTACTCACTTTTCACTTGTGTATATGGTTTGATAGGGCAACAGAGGATCTAGTCCACAAGATTGCATTTCAGGCCACCTTGTGGACTTTAGTTAAAGAAATAAACATCCTTTCCTAACGGATGTCTTTCTGTCTCCCTGACTTTCAGCTGCCATTTAATGGACCTCAAAAAAGAACTGTCCTTATATCCCCATATCCCTTATATCCTTCATATATCCAGCTCCATCAGAGCCAGCTGGGTATTTTTAATGTTCACATTTGCCTGCCAGAGCTAACAGAAGACAGTCCAAGGAGACTCCTTTACACAGTGGAGGGAGACAGAATCGAAGTGATCAATTCCATGTCTCTGGCACCAGATTTAGAATCTTCTGCCAGCTATTTTCTTGAGGGTTGCTTTGGCAAAGTCCTTTTCAAGAGAAGCTGCAGTGGCAGCTGGAGCTTTTTGGCCATCACCACAAATAAAATAAATTAGTAAGATGATTAAACAGAAATGGAGTTAAAAGAAGTGCTGCCCAGCATTTGTAGATAGGGACAATTGATATTGTACAAAGTCATACAGTTCATTATTAGCAATTAGACTATCATGTGCAGCAAATAACAATAATTCATACTGACACTTGATTTGTTCCATTTGAAACATTCAGCATCTTCCTTCTGCTGTAGGAGAAGATGGAAAAAGCCTTTTTCCCCGTAGGGAAGAAATTTCATTTCAAATATGACCTTTTTACTGCCTGTCACTGAGATTCTTGTTTTAGCCATTCATTAAACATATGTAATATATGTGATAGTGACATGCAAGGGCTCTTAGCAAGAAAAGGGGAACATAGGATATTGAAGCTCCTGAAAGATGGCAGAGCATGATGACAGGAGAAATCTGGTCGCACTGAGATGACAAAGGATGAGCTTCTTCTGCACAGAGATAGATTTCAGGTTCAGTTTACTGAAATATATTTGTCTAGATCATGAGTGATGTGTACAAGTCAATAAGAGTCAATCCATACACACAGAGAACTCAAGCTTGACACAACATTATATCACAGAGAACATCCAACCCTTCAACTCCAGATCTCCCATACATTCCTATTACGTCAGAGGAAGCCAGGGGAGATACAGCTTATAGCATTTTATGAACGTCAACATACTCAGACTTAGCTAGGCTACTATTGACTATACTATTCCTGTTACAGGTATAGTTTTATTGCCTATGAGCCATGTTTATAGACCAGGACTCAGTTTCAATGTCAAAGATATTTACTGAAAATACAGTGTCACTAGAGCCACTTTCCCATTTAAGTGTGGAAGCTGTTAGTCCCAAAATCCCAGATGTTGGCACTCATAGGGGAAAACATAAGAGAAAGCTGGGGAGAATCCCAACTCTATTAAATCAAAGGGCAAAACTCCAATGGTGCCACAATTCATGAAGTTTCTAAGGTATATTGGCCAAATCATAAACAAATTTTTTCAGTCTATTAAAACTAAACCTTTAAGTATTACCAGAAATGAACTGGAAACTAGTTTAATGTCCAAAGCATGAATGTAACATCTTTTTCCACCAAGCACTGTTAACAAAGCTGTAGCTCTAAGGTGAATTTGGGGGCCTCCTTAGGCATAGATAGTTGTACAAAGTCATGCTTATTTAGGGTCACTATATGTCCAAGAGGAGGCAGAGATAGCACACAGATGAATCAAAGAACAAAGAGATAACCTTGCTGACACTAAGTAGAAAAGTGAAGTAAAAGGGAAAGCAATGCTATATTCTTCATCTGTTTTTAATAGAGATTATCTCAAATTTATTCTGAATGTGGTAATTAGGAAAAAGAAAGAGATAACTTCCTCAGGTCAAAAGGGGAGCAGTTATTCACAATGTCGTCTTCTTTTAGCTGCCAAAACCTTGGATATTTCCCAGACTTCACCAAATCAATGCCCTATGCCTCACTTCTATGTCACATATTCAGCAAGTTCCTGTGGTTTCACAATTAAAGTCTGGTCTCTTTGCATCCAGAGTTCTGCACCAATTCAGGTAGATTTCCCTGTCCAGAAATGATGCTAAAGCTTATGCTTAACATCTGGCCTGCAGAGCTCCTAAAGTGGCCAGGAATTCAAGGGAGGGGCCCACTGCTGAAAACTAGGGTACGGAATCCACTTAGGAACACATATCACTAGCAGGGAGCAAGTGATGGCTGTATTAACTTTGAGAGTTCCCTGATACCATTTGACCTGGTGCCACTGTCAGGTCCAGAACTGGCCCCTGAGGAGCCCCACAGTCTGGATCAAGCCCAGGGGCCCAAGTGAGTTTTACACCCCTGTTCTAGGGCTTCCAGGATCCTTCATTTCCCTGTTCTCTTATCCATGCATCTTCTTCTCTGGAATATGTAGTCTTCTCTCTAACTAGAATAGTCACTGTTATTTAGCTCTGCTTAGTCCAACAGTCAACTTACCACTTCTCACTCATAAATTCTGTGTATACACTAAGAGAAAATTTGGCTTCAACTCTGGCTTGAATATGGTGATTTTTTTTATTATGTTCATACCTGTCTTTTAGGAAGCATGCTGAGATTTCCCATTCAACATATACTGAGTCAGAAAAGCAGAATCCTGTAGTTAAAGATTAGAACTTGGTAAGTGTGATTTCATTCTATTATTGTGACACAGTCTTTCTGTGACCTTATACAACTCTCACAGGGTGCATCTATACCATGGCAGTAATGTGTTCAGCAGAAGAGGTTCCTCAACACACTCTGCCAACCCACTTCCACTAAAAGGTCCAAAACCAGAAATGTATCTGTGAAGCCATTTTGGGCCAACACTTTGCAATCTCTCTCAAAGCTGTCTGTGCCACTGTCAAGGGCATCTGCTGAGGATGACTTTGAAGAGTAGCTACACTAAGAACAGACATTCAAAAAGCCTGAGCCTGAATTGATTCAATCTTTGCAGATTAGTTTAAACTGGCTAGGCTGAACCCATTAGAAAATGGACAGACATTCTCTCTGGACTGAGGAAATTCAGGCACATGCCTGCAGTGACTCAGGCTAGAAGCCAGGGGGCACTTGAGCAGATCTCCCTTCCCTTACACAGTGCTAAGCTGAGGTGTGGCATGACCAGGTCCTGGCAGGATGCTTTGATTAGGGAGTCACTGCCCCTGACCAGCCCAGCAGGGAGTTGATAACGGCATTTAGCACTCTGTCAAAACAAAACAAAAACCTATCTCATTAGTTCAAGCTCTTCTTATACAGCTTTTTCCAAGGAAGGAACAGAGGGACATTACCAGCTACCTGTTGATTAGCTCCAAAAAGCCCTAAGTAGACACTGCCCTGTCTACTTTACACAGACACCTCTCAGCATTAGCTAGCATACCACATGCTCATTACCTTCTGTGCTGTTGGAGAGGGGAGGGGGGAATCCCTGCTTGAGCAGGTAGTGGTGAGGTGGGGATGGGGTAAGGAAAAGCCAGGTAGATCCTGCTGTGCCTGCTGCCTCTGCCTGAGCTCCAGCTAGGGAGCAGGGGGATGGGGCCAGCCCAGCTTTGGAGCAGCAATCCCCACCCAGGGCTTCAAAGCATCTGGGATGCTGGGGGACTCTGGTTTAAGTTAAACCAGGAAGGGGTCTGGGGCAGACATTGCATAAACTGGTTTGAACCAAATCAGTTAAATCTGATACTATATTCAACCAGGTTTATCTCAAACTGGTTTCAGCCATTTTCAAACTGGTTTATGTGCACTAAACGTCTGTTCTGTTACAGGTTTAAACCCGTTTCTGATCACTTAAATCAGTTTATGTGTAATGTCTGCCCCTAGCCCAGGGCATTTCACTGTTTAGAGCATGTAAGCCAGACATGTTTGGGAGAGGTGCTGCTGGCACCATGTTAATCTTTTCATGCCTTAGAAGAATACCAATGAGATTAACAGAAGGCAGGTTAGGGATGCACCTTATAGACTAACTAATTCAGAGATGAATAAACTTTTGTGAGCGCAAACTCATTTCAGCCAATGCTACAAAATGGTATGTTTGTGCATCTCTTCATTTCAAATGTAAACTCTTCAGTGCCTAACAGAATAGGGCTCTGATCTTAGCTGGGGCCTCTAGAGGTGATTACAATACATATAAGAAATAGCAACTGAAAGAAGACTTATGGGTCATTATTTCTTTTGGGTGGATAGTACCCAGGCATAGCTTTCCATTCCCATGGCCTATCAGGTATCATTGAATTACCTTCCATATGTCTAACTAAGAGTTAGTTATGAATGAGCTGATATCCTCCCCTCCTCCCTCCTCCACTCCTTCTCCCCCCCCCACCTAAATAAGGGCAGCAAATGAAGTACATGGAATTTATATTAGATGGACAATTTCTCAGATTCAGAATTAGTTACTGTTGAGTCTTGAGTAGCACTTTAATGACATAAACCAAGAGTACCAACTTAACAATTGTCAGTAGGATTACTCGAACCTTGGCAGCATGCAAAGGCACCCAGAGAGGTAAAAATCTTCCCATCTAATACTTCTCAGTCTTCTATTCCCCTTAGTACACTCTGTGTGGATTATGATGAAAATATAGTAGGAGTGTTTTGCTAATGCAAAATATGCAGTACATTTTAATAGAAAGTCTAATAATCTAAATAGTTATTAGTAATGAACTTCTACCAAATGTATTAAGTATCAAACTATATAATTTCTAATAAAATGTAACATAAAGTAGATGGATTATGATACTCAACAACCTCAGTGGTAGAGCTACAATTGAATTATATAAGAGAAAAAAACAGCTCTGTTCTGATTCCATAATTATAATGATCTACTATTATGATCCATCACTGGCATAGCAGTAGGTGAAGCAGTAATAAATCACTGTTATTTATAATGCAGCAAATCATGAAGAAGTATCATGAGGAGTTATAATTCACATTCACTTCAGATCATAATTATACATATATTGCATTATATTTTTGCATAGGTATATCAGTAGTGTAGTAATTTATAATCTGTCACACAGAACCAAAACAAATGCAAACTAAGTAAAACTATTTCTTTATCCAGTGTATTTAATGTGTGCTTTAAGTAACCAGAATAAGTACAAAGTTCAAGTGACATGCATTACATTTTGCAAATTAAACTAATATATTTTTAATATTTTGTGTAAAATTCCCTAAAGAAATAGCTTTTGAATTCATGAGCCCATAAGAAGTGTACTTTACATGCTTCAGGAACATGTATTTAGCAGTGTTCCTCTGTATTGCTCTGGGGGGCTTGGTTGATAGTTTCTTAGTCAAACAGCCTTGATGGATTTTTCTTCTGGTTTCCAGAAAGATAAAGGTTCAAGGTTAACATGGAAAGGCTACTTAAATCAGAATGGACTTTCATTCCAGGGAAAATTTTTGTTATCTGAAATTATTTCTTCTTTCTTCCCCCCCCTTTACCACTCCCACCCACCCTGATGAGAGAATTTTCTTTTGTAAATCACGCAAGAAGTGCAGAAAAGCACTGACTGTAGTATACACCTGTTCGGATCAGCATAGTTTATTATGACAGGGATTATGGAGTTTTAGGCATATTTACAAAGAATTTCATTCTAAAATAGAGTGAAGCCCATGCAGCTTATTCTTCATAAATAAATACTTTAAAAAAATCAGCCAGCACAAGATTAACATGGTCATAGAGATGTTGAATTATCTTGTTTTAAACCAATGCAAAAGTTGTTCAGGTGTGCTGGAAGCTAGACTTTAGGATTGCTGTAAACTAGGCTATATATTTCCTAGATAATCTTAATTTATTCATGCATCTGATGTATAGGAACTGGATTCTAACCAGTGTGGGTGGGCACAGACAGAAGTGATAGTTTTTGAGTGATCCAGCCCCTGAAAAAACTGAAAGAATTCTATAGCTGTGATTTAACACACATGCACTACTGCAGAGCTGTTGCATGCACTAACTTTTTTAATGGCTGACTACATAAAAAATTAACCCTGGTAAAATCAGTTATTACATTAATACACTCAAAAGCAGAGTACCGTAGGAAACTTGTGTTCCCTCTAGGGTTAAATTTCCGTGTGGGGGACAGGTCTGGCCTGGGTTGGGTTGCAGGGTGATGCTCTACCTCATAATGCTTTGTGTAAAGTACCATGAGTTAGAGCGGGGGCCTAACGTCTGTCTGAGCCCTGAATGTTCTTGGGCTACATCTATATCACGTCCTTGCTGGGTTGGGGACCAGTGAGGACAAATAAACTAAGCCTTCTCACTTCTACTCCCCAAATGACCCAAGCCCAGGTATGTGTGTCTTAGAGGAGTCCTGGGTATGTATCCCTGAGAGAGGGCCTGAAAACGGTGCTGAGGAGCATATTCATGACCGCTGCACAAACCATTTTAAGACCTCTGTACTGCCTACTGACCTTGGAGTAGGATTGCTTTCTAAAACAGTGGGAAGAAGTGGATGGGGGTTGTTTTTTGGCAGGACTTAGAAGTCAAGCACAGAATTAATAGCCCAGGGATAACAGGGGATGAAGATGGTTTTAAGCAACACGTGCAGTCTCTAAATTCTAAGAAGAACAGGAGAGCAGAACAGCTTCTTACATGAGTTATATATCCTGGGGAACTAAGTTTTGGCAGCCTCCCTAGGCTCACAGACCAATTATTTGTCCTTAGATTTATAAACCCTAGGGGTTCATCCACAAGAGCATGCACGTGCCTCTTGCAGCATCTCAAACCCCTTTGAGATGCTGCAAGCCGCATGTGTGGAAACAAAAAAAGCATTCCCCATGCTGCATATTTGCAGTATGGGCTCAAAGTTTGATACCTAGATATCTAGGTATTAAAAAATAACCCAGGGGGAAAAAGTGGAGCAGAGCACAATCCCTGACTGTATCCTGAGGCAACTCTGGAGTTAGTCCTCCAAAAGATATGCTCTGGCTTTTGGCCAGAGCATCTCTATGGTGCTCTTGCTGCCCCAGGCACTGTCAAGGGTAAGTCAGGGACATGGGGGTGGGGGATTTATGGGTGTGGTTGGGTGTGAGGAGTGGCAGGGGGGTGTCAGGAGGTGTCATGAGTGGCAGGGGGATGTCAGGAGGTATTGGGAGGGGAGGGGGATGTTGGGGGCTATGGGGAGTGGCAGAGGGATGTTGGGGGAGTGAGGAGTGGTGGGGGGATGTCCTGTCTGTGAGTGGTTTCATGGAGAGGCTTGAGCAGGACCTGCCATATGCCTGCCCCCGCACCTGGCCGCCATGGCACCAGCACCAGCAGGCAGCATGGCTGTGGCTCTGCAGCCGGCAGAGCCGGCAGCAAAGCGGTGCTGTGTGACCCGGGCTCTGGACATGCTAAACGGACCCAACCCAGCCCACTTTGCATGGGCCAGGCTGGGCCCATTCAGCATGTCCAGAGCCAGGGTCACACAGCACCATGTCAGGGACCTTGCCCTGCCCTGCTTTTTTAACCCGGGTTTTAGTTTGTTACCTGGATTTCCAGGTACCAAACTTTGAGCCTGCACTGCAAATATGTAACACGGCATACATTTTTTTGTTCCCAGTGTGCATCTTGTGGCATCTCAAACTCTTTTGAGATGCCACAAGAGGCACGTGAGCGCTCATCTGGACAGAACCTAGGAGTCCTTAATCACTCTCACAGTTTGTCCCCAGCCCATGAGCAGCTGTGCTCCTTCGAATCGCTGCAGGATTCCACACCAGCAAATTTTGCCTGCCTCTAGTCTTGCCCCTGGTACACACTGTACTGTGGTGGAACTCACAAAGAGGGCCCCAGCAGTCAGCTTCCAGTTATCTTCAGCCCCATAAGGATTCTTCTCCAGAATGACACAGGGCTTTTTATAGCTATTGCTTTACAAAGCCTTTCATCTCTTTACATGCCATCTTGGTAGAAAGTTTATCGGCCAGGTAGAGCTAGGAAACAATCTTGGAATAGTATTTATGCTACTCTATGTTTTCATTCTTTTCTGCTATGGTCTTTCATTTGATCTCCTTCCCTGCACACATATTCACAGCTCTTTTGACCTTTCTCCATCAGTGAGAAACTTCCAATTTAATTTTAAATGCCTTCCTTTACAATAAACTGGCCTCTTAAAAGATGCCTAAAATGAAGTTAGAGGCAACTCCTCCCCCCGCACCTCCCCCCCGGACTGAATGCCTAGGGCTATATATTAAAAATGCTTTGTGATACTCACTAGAGATTTCAAACAGATCAGTATCTACTTTTAAAAACATTTTTCAGAGCAAATGTATCTATATCCTATTGATAGCAGATATACTTTGTCAGTCTCATTCTCCTTCAAGTTAGGGCTTGATCCAAATCCCCAATCATTTCAGTAGCATTTAGATGAGTCCTATACAAGTTAAAATGATGAGTAACTTCATTGAAATAAGAGAAGTTACACCAATTCAAAAATGGTATGAAAGGGAGAAACACCCTAGAAAGAACTCAAATTTGAACCATCTTAAAGTTCAGGGTCTTTCAGATTCAATCTTCCATTTTGGATTTCTCTCTAATTATGGTGTTCACTCATAAAAACTGAAAGAATGATTAGATAGCTAAGTAACCTAGGCACAATGTTAGTATAGCTATAGGTTATCCTTCACAACATAAAAAGTTAATATTTCAGTTACTGAGGTATTCATATCTCTTTACAAGTATGAAAAAATAACACATTTTGAGTGTGTGTGACCACCACATAACCTCATAAATATTTGTTCTTACTAGCTATCCTTGCAAAAACAGTCAAAATCAACTACAGTTTTTAAGTGCTTGGGCACAGTATAAACTATATAGTTATAATGTTTTTTGTTTATTATTTTGATATTTCTATTCCCATGTGAATATGAAGCCTGGGGAGATAGGCTCTCTGAGGGTCTCAGCAAAGTACTTCAAACCCCTATAGCTGGAAAGAATAGCATGACACATATTCAGAATTGAGGAGCTCATCAAAGTAATCATTCACTCTTTACAAAAAAGTTATTCTCTGTGGTTCAGGAAAATGGGATTTTAATGTCCATCTTCTCATATTTGAGTAGATAAAGTTCCCACTTTTCAGCACTTGCAAAAATCAGGCAACTTTGATTCAGATGCCTAAATATTGATACAGATGTCCAGATTTTTACCATCCTTTTAAAATTATCCTTTGTACTATGAGAGAAAGCAGAAGACACCATAGAAGCAGTGTGGCAGTATGTTCACATTCAGTCACTCATGCCTTTGTAAGGTGCTCTATACTGCTCAGGACAGACATGCATTACAATACCTCTAACAACACACGTGTACCAGCATTTCCCATATGCTTGTA